>NW_026063289.1:0-121824 GCF_024362695.1 Pectinophora gossypiella
TTACAAGATATCGAGGTACGTTACATGACGACCACGACTATTTTGGCAAAGACGTATCGCTATCGACCAAGGAAAAGAATTTATATATAATATTTAATATATATTTTATTTATAGGAAATGCAGAAGGCAAAAAACTGCGCAGGAGATTATTAATACAATAGTATTATATCAACCAAGCCTGATGTCGGTAGCTTCTTCAATGAATGCAGCAGTGTGACAGCCAGCAATCAATAGTGACAAGAATCTAGGTACGTTACATGACGACCACGACCACTTTGGCAAAAACGTATCGCTATCGACTAAAAGGATATTATATCTATACGTTATTATAAATATACGTTATTATAAATAAATTAATATTATTTTATTTTTAACAGGAAATACAGAAGGCAAAGAAGCAGATGTCATCAAAAAAGATCTTTGTTCCTGCAATGTTTCCGCAGACGATACATCCAACAGAGCGAAGTGGAAGGAAAAGACTCGGAAAAAGACCCCACCACCATATGGGAACAATGCAAGGGAGAGAGAGAGAATATAATGTTATATTTTTATTTTTTGATAACATAAAATAAACCAACAATATGCTACACATTTTTTTTATTTCTTTTTGTGTCTGTCTTAATAGTTATTACAAATCTGTGATGCGAAACAAACTATACGAAAACGTCAATTCACATACAACGCCCGCGAAGCTGCTTTAGCAGCGAGCGCACTTAGCACCATCTAGTTATTATATTATTATTATTTATTTTTATTTATATTATATAAAGCTACAAACCCATGTACCTATCTACCTATTGACTGACTGACTGACATAGTTGTTCTCCCAGAAGGAGTGTCGGGGGGTGAAAATGATGTATGGGGGGTGTGATCGGGACCTCCCGGTGAGTATGGGAAAACTTCCAGATCTTGTAAAACTGCTCCGCATCAGGGAGACACCCTACAGTCTGGCGAAACTATCGCACCTGGAACGATTCTTTTTTCACTAGACCTATTTAATTCTTAGTCAAATTCAATCACCGGTGAAAAAAAATCAAAATGGCGGAAAAACAAGATGGCCGCCGTACAAAATTTTGTTTTTCCAGAAAATGTCTCGTTGGTAAAAACTGTGTATGGGGTTGTAATCGGAACATCCCGTTGACTATGGAAATTTTTCTCGATCTTGAAAAACTGCTCCGCATCAGGGAGACACCCTACGGCCTGGCCAAACTATCGCACCTAGAACATTATTTTTTCCACCAAGCCTATTAAAATCTTGGTCGAATTCAATCGCAGGCAGAAAAAAAACAAAATGGCGGAAAAACAAGATAGCCGCCATACAAATTTTTAGTTTTTCCTGAAAATGCCTCTAGGATAAAAATTATGTATGAGGGTTTTGATCGAAACGTCTTGTAGAGTATGTAAATACTTCTCGATCTTTGAAAGCTCCTCCGCATCAGGGCGGCACCCTACGGCCTGGCGAAACTATCGCATCTGGACTAGTGATGGGCAGGGAAAGAAAAAATTGGGTGGGAAAGAAAAAATATCGGGAAAATATGGGAAAATAAAATAAACACCCGAAAAATTCCCGAATCATGGGAAAATATTTTTTATTTAATTATTTTTAATCTTATTATTATTTGTATGTCGTTTCCATGTCTCGGGTCGGGTCTGTCATGGAGTCCCGGACTTTTGGAAGGCGTGCGTGGGGCCGAAGCCAACACGTAGAGGCCCCTTAAGACAATTTACTCTAAATGTGTTGTGACACCAACCGGCGATTATCCCTGTATGCACTATGGGAGTGCACCCAAAGACAATCCCTGGTTCGCGTAGGACTATGGCAGATTATGGGAACAAAATTAACTGGGCTATTGGGTTGGGGGTTAGTGAACCGGGATACTGGGGCTATGGGGGACTATGGCGCCTGCTCGACCAATGTTAATAACAGAGATACATTGGGCAGGCGGTGACTCGTCACTCACTGGTTGGGCCACCTATCTAGCCGACGCGACTGGACGGCAAGGCAGCAACATAGTTGTGAGCATCTCAGGGTGTCAGGGTGTGCGCTTTCTGCGAGGCGGTTTACCCGCCTTACCAACTCGCGACTTATGCATCTTTCACTTCCACCCTGCGAGCGTATAGCTCTAACGCCCCACTCTGGCTGGCCAATGAAGGCAAGCCAGAGGTGAGAGTCCTGCGGCCCCCGCTAAGGTCCACTCCGGCCAGCCAGTACTGTCACCATCTTTGTTGCTCTTCTTTGGACTCTCTCTAGTAGTGCAATGTCCTTCCGATAGTAAAGTCTCCATATTTGAAACCCATGTTCTAACAGCGGTCTGACGTAAGTAAGTTTTGTAAAGCCTAAGAAACAATTCCGTATCTATATGATAAAAAGCTTTTCTAATTATGTATAAGAGGGAGTTATCCTTCTTAGTGATTCCAATAATGTGTTCGTCCCACTTTAGATTATGTGTTATCGTTATGCCAAGGTCCTTTTGTTTTTTAACACACTCGAGAGGTTTTGAGTCAATGGTGTAACTCAACGTGGGGTGGTTACTGCCAACATGCAACACAGTGCATTTGTCTACGTTTAATGTGATTAGCCAATCTCGGGTCCAAGCAATTACCCTATCAAGATCATCTTGGATTATATTATGGCTAATAAGTGGATTCCCCGTTATTGTCGTGTCATCTGCAAAGAGTGATATATCAGACATGATACCATGTTTAAGATCTGTAAGGTAGATACTGAATAAAATAGGTCCTAACACCGATCCCTGCGGCACACCGCTGAGGACTTTTCTGGGAACAGAGTATGATTCTCCGATGCGCACAGAGAATGTGCGATTTGACAGGAAGTCCACTTCACGACATTGCCTCTGATTCCAAAGGGCTCTAATTTAGCAATCAATGGTGTGACAGGAACTCGATCAAAAGCTTTTTCATAGTCCAAGTAAATAATATCTGTAGGTATTCGTGCCTCCCAATTTCTTGCACAAAACCATGTTGCTCCTCGATGATGACATTCTCTCGTGCCAAAAGCATCCTATATATCCTATAATATGTAGATATCTTTGCATGGAATTATTAAAATCGACCATTCCATTCAAAATATATTACAAAGGAGATCATCGGCTTTCCATACTTTGGCCGGCCCAAATTTGAAAGTGCCGGTCAGAGAAAAAAAATGTGTCAAACCTTTCGAATAGATTGTTCTGAACATTTTTTACTATGACACCAGACGTGTATGACCATTAGTTTGGCTTTAATTGGATTTTAAAAATCTCGACTTTTCATACATTTTGTAAAAAATAATATTATGTCCGTTGGGAAAAAGAGGTATACAGGCGTATTACAAAGGACCGTTAGAACATTTATTAGTATGGCGCCAAACTTCTATGACCATTATTTGGACTTTCAGTTTTGGTTAATATGTTAAAATGCCGGCCATCGAAAAAAATACGTCGAATCTGTCTAATAGTTGCTTCTCAATATTTTTTAATAACACCAAACAACTATGACCATTATTTTGACTTTTATTGGAATTTACGTTTTTGTTTAAATATGAAAAATGCCGACCAGCAAAAATATCATGTTGAGAGTATCGAGTAGATGTCTGTTAACATTTTTTTCTATAGCGCCAAACTTGTATAACCATTAGTTTGGCTTTTAGTGTATTTTAAAAATCTTGATTTCTTATTTATTTTGTATGAAAATAAAGTGCTTTGGGTAAAAAATGCGGTACGGCGGATTACAAAGGACCTTTAGAACATTTAATAATCTGGCGCAAAACATTTTTGACCGTTATCTTGACTTTTTATTCGTCTCTCTTTCCCTTTTGGTTCAAATGGGAAAATGTCAGCCAGCGAAACAAAAGTCAAATCTTTTGGTAAACGACTTGAACGACGTATTTTTACTATACTACCAAATGTCGACTTTGGCTTTTATTGGACTTTTTAAAAAAACTTTTTTTTATACATTTTAACAATGACAACAAGCAGAGCTTTCCCAATGACTAGTTATTATTCAGATAAATACTTTGTGTTTTTGTTTTGTGTGTTGTTAGGTGAACTTCTATATTAATACTATCTGATTTTAGATATGACGTTGGCTGTAGTTTTTGCATTCGACTCAACGTTACGGCCTAAGTTTAGGTTGAATTATGGTATTGATTCACCTTGACCGTAAATGGTTACCACCCTCCAAAGATAAGCTTGCCATCTAGTGACGCAACTCGTATATTGGCATGACGTCTGAAGTATCTGTTAGGGAAAACAGGAGTCGGGTAGTTGTACTTTGCAAGTATGCCTATTACAATGTCCTGGTGCTACTCGGCCGATAACATAGTAGGTACCTCTATCACCCCACTGTTTATTCCTTGTATACACTTTTCTTTAAAAAAGTAGTTTCTTAAGCGTGTATCACCATCAGGTAAGGTAGTGGTCAAACGCAAACCTATTTTTCAAAAGACGACCACCATATTACGCCTTTAGCAAGATAGTTCCATTATCACTAGATAAAACTTTTTTTGATTTTTGGAAAATCGAATTAAGTTCAAAATATTGGTCATAGTCGTTTAATGCCATAGTAATAAACATTCTGACGATCTTTTAAATAACGCGTCTGTTATATTTTATTTTTATACAAAATGAATCAAAAATCAAGTTTTTTTTTAAATCCAACAAAAGCCAAACTAATTAATGGTCATACACGTTTTTGTCATAGTGAATAATGTTTACAGGTATCTTCTCGATAGCTTTGACATGTGTTTTTTGCTGACCGGCACTTTTCACAAAGAAACTATAACGTAAAGTCCAACAAAAGTCAAAATAATGGTCATAGACGTTTGGTGCCCTAATAATAAATGGTCAAATGGATAAGTTCTAACGGGATATACAAATATTGTTTCATGGCCGGCACTTCACATTTTCACCAAAAATGTATGATAATTCCGTTTTTTTTTAATTCGAATAAAACCGAAAATATTGACCTACAGCTTTGGTGCCATAGTAATAAATGCTCAGACGGATAAGTTCTAAGGATAATACCATTATTGTTACTTGGCCGGCACTTTACATTTTCACCAAAAATGTATGAAAAATACAGTTTTTTAAAATCGAATAAAACCGAAGATATTGACCCTACAGCTTTGGTGCCATAGTAATAAATGCTCATAAGGATAAGATCTAACGGAATATAGCAAAATTATTTTTTGGCCGGCACTTTGACTTCTGGGCCGAAATCCGATGATCTCCTTTAAGTTTTTTAAGAGTTCATACGACACTACGACAGAAGATAAATTGGGCATAAGTAGGCATACATTATATTTAAATGGTCTTTGTTGGAAATCCTTACTTTTAATACAAATATATGCGATAAAAAATATTTTCCCTTGAAATGGGAATTTTTCGGGTTTTTTCCCTCAGAATTGGGAAAATTCCCAAAACGCGGGAATTTTCCGGGTAAGAACCCAACACTAATCTGGACCTTTTTTGTTTTCACAAAACCTATTTAAATCTTGGTCAAATTTTATAGCCTGTGAAAAAAAAAACAAAATGGCGGAGAAACAAGATGGCCGCCATACAAATTTTGTTTTTCTAGAAAATTCCTCAAGGTCCAAAAATATGTAAAGGGGTGTGATCGGAACGTCATCTTGGAAAACTGCTCCGCATTAGGGAGACACCTTACGGCCTGGCAAAATTATAGCACCTAGAACTTTTTTGATTTCACGAGACCTATTTAAACAAGATGGCCGCCATACAAAGCTTCGGACTAATACAGGACACGCGAGCAGCTTGCTGCGAGCGAACCACGCGACATCTAGTTATATTATATATAGCTACAAACCCATGTACTGACTGACTGACTGACTGACTGACTCACTCACTGACAGAGTTGTTCTCCCAGAAGGAGCGTCGGGGGTGAAAATGATGTATGGGAGATGTGATCAAAATCTTCCGGTGAGTATGGGAAAACTTTCAGATCTTGGAAAACTGCTCCGCATCAGGGAGACACCCTACAGTCTGGCGCAACTATTATACCTGGATCAATTTTTTTTTCGCAAAACCTATTTAAATCTTGGTCAAATTCAATCGTTGGGGAAAAAAAATCAAAATGGCGGAAAAACAAGATGGCCGCCATACAAATTTTGTTTTTCTAGAAAATGTCTCGCAGGCAAAAACAATGTATTGGGGTGTAATCGGAATGTCATGTTGAGTATGTAAATACTTCTTGATCTTCAGAAACTGCTCCGCATCAGGGAGACACCCTACGGCCTGGAAAAACTATCACACCTGGAACTATTCTTTTTCCACGAGACCTATTTAAATCTTGGTCAAATTTTATTGCCGGTGAAAAAAAATCAAAATGGCGGAAAATCAAGATGGCTGCCATACAAATTTTTCGTTTTTCTTGAAAATGCCTCGGGGGTAAAAATGATGTATAGGAATGTGATCGGAACGTCATGTCAAGTATGAAAATACGTCTGGGTTTTCGATAGCTGCTCCGCATCAGGGAGACACCCTACGGCCTGGCAAAACGAAGGCATCCGGAACATTTTTTTTTCCACCAAACCTATTAAAATCTTAGTCAAATTTTATCGTCGGTGAAAAAAAAAAACAAAATGGCGGAAAACAAGATGGCCGCCATACAAATATTTGTTTCTCCAAAAAATGTCTCAGAGGTAAAAACAATGTATGTAAATACTTCTTGATCTTCAGAAACTGCTCCGCATCAGGGAGACACCCTACGGCCTGGAAAAACTATGACACCTGGAACATTTTTTTTTCCACCAAACATATTAAAATCTTAGTCAAATTTTATCGCCGGTGAAAAAAAGATGGCCGCCATACAAAATGTTGTTTTTCCAGAAAAATAAGGGGTTTGTTCGGATAGTCATGTTTAGTATGGAAATACTTCTCGATCTTCAAAAACTGCTCCGCATCAGGGAGACGCCCCACGGCCTGGCAAACCTATCGCACCTGAACCAAATTTTCTTTCACTGAACCTATTTAAATTTTGGTCAAATCCAATCGCCGGTGAAAAAAAAAACAAAATGGTAGGAAAACAAGAAGGCTGCCATACAAAATGTTGTTTTTCCAGAAAATGCCTCGGGAGTGAAAATGATGTATAAGGGGTTTGTTCGTTCAATTGCGTCAGACCTATTTAAGTCTTGGTCTAATTCTGTCGCGTGTGAAAAAAAATCAAAACGGTGGAAAAACAAAATGGCCGTCATACAAAATTTTAGTTTTTCATAACGAGCCCCGGGTGGTAAAAATAAAAATAATGTATCCCGAGTTAGATCGGAACGTGACTATGGAAATACTTCTCGATCTTCATAATCTGCTTCGTATCAGGGAGACATATCTGGCAAGACTAAGATGTTCGGGGTTATGGGTCAGAGGAAGAAAATAGAAAACACTTTAGTAAATGAGAGGAGTTTAATTAATTTACGCAACACACCCTACGCCATTACATGTCAGAGAGAGGCCGTAGACAATCATAGACACTATAGTCTTTTCTTAAAATAATAGGGATGCGTCACACACGACCAACACCAGTGATGTGACATTGCTACCATAACATAAGATAGATACCTGGATTATAAATTTTTTTCACACGACGAAGCGGCAATTACACTTTCCAATCCATTCTGCCCGGTGCGTCAAGGTCACGGGCATGTCGATCAAGATCGTGTAGTCTAATAGCAAATCGGTGGGGCCGGGCGTAACCATGGTAACCACGATCTCAAGCGAGTTGGTGAGGAGTAACCACCACGAGCTACTGTAATAGCGTCGATTATTCCAATCTCGATGTGACCTTGACGCCTCGCTCTAAGTGGATTGGGTACTGTAATTAGCGCTTATCATAGTTTAAATAAGTCGTGTGAAGGTATCCAGGTACAGTTTTCAATCATCCGTCCCTTTCCTTTTCGGCTGATAATAAAATGACAGGTTTAACTTCAAATAAACTTACTGTGTGTACTGGAATCAGCACCAATAACACACGTTACTCTTGCATATTTAGTAAACAGGTACTTAATAGAACTAATGGATGACTTTCCAGGCTACTTTCTCAAAAAAAATATAGATGGCGCTGTCCAGATTTAACGTCATAAAAACGTAAATACCCGTTTTCTCACTACTCGGATAAATAATTATTCAAAAATATAATATAATGGCAATAAATAAATTATCCCAATTTAATTCAAAAAACACTGACTACTATGAGACCTTTTCAGTAAAAGTGGCGCTAAACGACGTGATTACTATTAAAAATATAAAATTAGAAGGTTAAACGATCGCACATCTGTACAGCGCCATCTATATTGTTTTTTGGGGAAAGTAGCCTGGAATGTCACTCATTTGTACCTTGGTACCTATAGATTTTGTAATAATATTTGTCTTGTATTTAAGCCAATAAAAACTATCAAAGGATGTTTGATGTGGAAATCTGTTCTCAAGAGGTCATAAGTTAAATGCCAGTAGGTAGGTACCTGCATTAAAATGCAACTAACAATTTTGATACAACAAAAAACACTGATTGTGAGACCTTTTCAGTAAAAGTGGCGCTAAACGACGTGATTACTATTTATATTTTTCAAAATAATTTTAAAACGAAACAATTGTATTAAAAGATAATGAAAGATATATTTTTAGAAATATGTTGTTTATTATATATTTAAAATATTATAGATGCAACTCATACTCATACATTTTCTTCTTTATTTCTACATTTAATCAAATAGGTAGTTGAAATAAAACAGCAACTTAACAAGTACTCTCGGCCTCCATGGTCCAGTGGCTAACTGTTGGGCTCACATCCGGAGGTCCCAGATTCAAATCCCAGTAGGGACTAACACAAAAATTACTTTGTGATCCCCGGTTTGGTTAGGAGATGGCTGGCTGATCAGCTGAACATATTAGTAAGTAGGTATAGATAATAACATTAAAATATATGGGTTATGTTCCTAACTAGCTTTTTAATTATTTAATGACATGATAATATAAATTATAAAGTGATTTAAGCTCATAGTTTAACAACATCTATGAACATAAATAGCTACATACAATGCAATGGCACACTTAACACAGCTCTTATGTTCGCTAGGTATTAATGCATTTGAGGTGAGCTCATTCTGCAAACATCCATCAAGCATCTGAAAACAAATATGAATGTTCTTAAAAAATAATTGTAGTTTTGATGTCCCATGGAGCCAATAAATACAAATTAGATGCCCCATACATGTACAATAATATATTTTGCACAATATGCCTGACTGTAACAATATTATTAAATGTCTAGGGATGGAATTGAAATATGCCAACTTTAAATTGAACTTAAAACAATGTTTTAATCATAATTAAATTGCCTTTAACAATGAGGGACTTTCCAATGGACGTTCCCCAAACACATGATAGTTGGTGTTGTTCACTTTTAACCTGATAATTACCTATTTTCTCATTGCTGGGATACATAATTATTCAAAAATGTAATGTAATGACAGAATGATATAATATAAAAAATTGTTTCTTGATATTCGGATCACATTATGTATAGAATGACATTGCTATCTAGGTATATTGCTTCTCTTTATTTTGATCAGAATAATAATAGGTGGAAGTTGTATGAATCATCATATATCATCATTTATAACCAAAAACAAAGATAAAAGATGCATTGGTATGTCTGTTATCCATGAAATTAGACATTTAAACGAAGAAAAAACTTAACAATGCCATGTATCATTTTTTGGGGAACGGCAATTGGAATGTCCGTCATGATTGTCACTCATAAAACTTTTAAATGGCTCTTACACAATGTAAATTAAAATCTTTAATACTTTATTACCTGTCTTGGAGATATGTCACTCTTTATTTCTTTCCATAAGCCTATGGCCTGTGATTTTGTCCTCTTGTATGCCTTCACAAAGATATTCCACAACTTATACAGACACATTGTTTCTAACTCTCGGGCTGGAACATTCTTCAGGAAACTTGTTGTTGCTTGCATCTCTTAGTATGAGTTAGTATGACAAAGTCGATCAGCATCTAACACCTATAAATAAATAACTTTATAATAATAGTGTCATTTGATTCTATGTATTGTATTGTATGTTACTTACATTGCAATTTATCAACGAACATTATCCACAAACTTTTATCATTTTGGCTCTATCCAAAACACATAATGGTTCTGGAAGTTTTTACATTTTACAGTAGAATGTCAACGCAAGTTTGTACAAGGAAGTAGGGCTCGACTCGATGATGTTGTTGTTGTTGTTTAAATTCGCCTTATATAAGGCAGGCAAAGATCTCAGGACCATACAGCCTTGACTTTAGTAATTTAAAATTCGAAAATCACGATCAAAAATAGGCCTAAGCCTTGTCTTTAATTTTCAATATCCAATTTAGAATTTAGGCCAGTGCCTTGTACTTGTAAGTCACAATTTTTTTTTTTTTTTTTGGTTTTCCCCGAAGGGTAAGGCAAAGGGAACTATGCCCATACAACCATGTCTGACGTATTTTTTTTCTTGATGATTAATGAAATGATGAAAGGTGATGATGATGAAACCTAAGCCCCCACCCTCGGAGTAGACTCCTACTCCGAACCCCAAACGAATTAACTCAAAAGTCCCCATAAGCTTTTGAGTTATGAAGCGGCTTCTTGGCACGAAGAGAAAATAGATAGTACCACTTTGTTTATTGAATATTTATTTATACTTTATATTTATATATTTTTCCGATATAATAACACTAAAGCAATTTTTCGTTTACTTGTTCACTTCGTATTAAATATTTAGGTTATTCAATGAAGAAAGCATCTTTCCCGCCAAAAACCCACGCAAAAATTAATGAAAATACTCAATCTTTGTTGCTTATTTAAAAAAGTTAAATGGTACTGAAGTGATAAAAAGCAATTAGATTTTATATTGCTTATTTATTAATTCCATCGACATCTATGCGACAAAGTGAAGTAAATAAGTACCTCAATATTTTTCGATATTGGCTGTTTGAATCTGCTTTGCCAGAATTTCTTTGTTAGTCTCGTGAAAAAAAAAGTAAATTCGTACCCAAACCGTTGGCGCGAAAAAGTGACAAGCGTTTTTTCACTTGTATTTCAAGATTTCCAAAGGTAAGTCGATTTTGTTATTAATAATTTAACAATTATTTATAAATATTTAGATATATGATAAGATACTAATCTTTAAAATCGTAAAAAGTTATATAAGTAAACATAATTATTATAATTGCAAGGTCTAACTTACTGTACTGATTTTCTCTTTTTCACATAATGAAAGTGAAAACATTAAAAGGTAAGTACCTACCTACTTAAAAGCTATAAGTAATTCTTATTTTATTGTCTATTAGATAAACACAAATAGTACAGAAGTGGTTTGTTTACAGATGAAGCGTTCAAGCGTTGAAATTCCATCGTGCTCTACAATGCTTCGCCGTCGCGTCGACGACGGGCAGCAGGGCCTCTATGACGAGACTGCTGTAACATGCATCGGTGCCGGTAAGTATTTAGATTTTAACGAGCTTAATACCTAATGCACATTTTTTATGTTAAATCCAATTTACGAAACCATTGATTGATCATTATCATTATAATGTCTAAAATAGCCGCTTGACATCAGCCATGGAAAAAAACTTTACTTAATAACAGGCATTAGGTACCTATCTACTTAAATTAATTGCATTGCCCCTACTTATGCTGTGTGACTAGAATAGGCGATAGTTAATTACTATTAAGATTTTTTTAGAATATTTAAGTAAGTAAGTAGGTAGGTATATGAAGTAAGTTAGTTAACCTATGATAAACTTAGATGGTCAGAGAAGTCATAGATAATAACAATAAGAGTGAATCCTTTTTGAATTATAACAATCCGAGTGTGATTCTGGTTTGACAGCAACCCATGTTGTAGCACAACAGTAACATCACTCATTAGATATCCTGTAATAAGTAGGTCTGTAATAAATTATACCTAATACACACAAAAGTTAACCTATGAACGCTAAGTTATAGCAGTCACTCTCGTAATATTATGTGTGAAAAGTTAAGCCTTTCTCTAAAATTGTGAAAGGCCAACTAAATATGTTTGTTTTATGTGTAGAGAAATAGTGTATTTTATCCAAAGTGACAAGTTACTACAGGTGGTTAAATACAACCATAACCAATCTTACAATAATATTATAAGATATTAACTATTTAACTAAGAATTATAGAAATAAGTAATTAGGTAACAAAACTATTATAAAGTTATCTACTTAATTATATAAAACAGCTATTTATAATAACACAAAATTATATTAAATAAGTATATGAGATAATGACGCTTTGAAGTATTTAGTGTTTAAGTATTTAGCTGAAAAAAAATTGAATGCTAATAACATTTGTCAACAAGAAACTTATTTTTATTACTGTCAAAGAGTGTATGTAGGTTTGTCTATATTTTGAATATGGTTAGGGATATGGTTATATATATATCTTGACGACCATGTGGTGGGGACTGAAGGAAACCCCGTGTTGGTCGTGGTACACCTGGTTAGTTCACCTAGGTAGATCACAAACAAAAATTTTCTTAACCAACTTCAAAAATAAAGGTTATCAATTTGACCCATATGTATATAATAATGTGTGCCAAATTCCATATATATGGATGTATGTTTGTCCATGCATTGTTTAGAAACTACAAATTGTATTGCAATAATGCTTGTTTATGGGATTGAGTATCGTCCAACATAGGGAAGAATGCAAGTTTCATCAAAATTGGTTTGGAAATTCCCAACTTATGGTTGAAAAACAGTTAAACATTAGGAATCTTGTGTTTCGATACTATACTAATAGAGGCTTCGATCTTAAGTAATTATGATTACTAATGGTTTGAGCGTAAATTAAAGAAAATTGGAAAACGGTCAAGGGTGTGTCGGGCACTACATACATTTAACAAATTATAAGACATGTTATATTCCAGTGTTTTGTTAACGAAGGTACCTGGTTACTGGCGTATTAATATTATTAGTCACAATCTCGAGTTTAAACAAACAAAAAGTAATTTCAAAATTTCGATTCTAAGGTAGGTATTCAACTAAATATTATTTCTTACTTTTTATTTGACAGATTTTGAAGTCGGTGTAATTTTTTTAAATTACTTGTTGTGATAGCTAAAAAGTAATAAGCAAAATAAAGTAACAACTTTATAATTATTTTGTTTATTACTTTACAGCTGTCTAAAGATATGGAAAACGCCGAATACAATGAGTGTATAAAAAAATACCATACCTCCACAACCCTGATACAGTAAAAATTAATGTAGGTATACCTATATACTATGTTATACTATAGTATGTACCTAAGGTTCCGTCCACAGAAAAGGTTAATAAAGGAAAATTGTGTGTATGTAAGTATGTATACATATCATACGTAGATACATTGTTTTAAGTTTACGCGGTTATTATCATAACCACACGCAGATACCCGTACACGTGTTATCATACGTAGATACACGTCTAAGTAAGTACGAGCGAGACAGACCATTCTAACGTAGTATTATTCTTTATTTGATGCCTATAGCTTAAGTGATGTTCAACTCAATCCTCTTATATATAGATACTTGGATTTCGCCATCAGAATTTTCTTTTACTGACCTTTTCTGTGGACGGAACCAAAGGTGCGCGAGTCCAAATCCCACTTGCCTGGTTTTTTTTTAAATTTTTGCCTTGTATTAGTCTGAAATAATCTCACACTATGATGCAATAAAATCAAAACAAGAACAAAAACTATGGTATTACGTTTTACTGTTATTTTATATTAAATCTTCGAAATATTCCGTCGATAAATTCTTACATAATATCCTCGCCTATTTCCCATTGGGGTAGGCAGAGAACAGATTATGAGAGAGAATATGAATGAAATTGGACTTAAAGTATTATTACCTGCAATTAAACATTTATGTTACAATTATGTAATTAATTGCTTAATATTTTATTAAAATTGTCAAAAGGTTACTAATGACAACGTTGAGGAGTATGAATGGAATGACTTTGAATGATAAAATAGTGTGATAAGGGACCGTTGTGAAAGAAGATGTAGTGAAGAGAATTGACAAAAGAATGCTTAGATAGTTTGGACACGGACAAGATTTATTATGCGGGTATAATTGGTAGAATCGGAAGAGGAAGGCCTAGGTTTATTTTATTTGATTAATTCCAGGATATTTTTGATAAGAGTGGTCGATGCGAAAGTGATGTGTCAGGATCATAGTAAGTGGAATTGCGTGGTCTCCGCCTATCCCAACGGGAAATAGGAGTAATCTTAAGTATGTATTTTTTCGAGAAAGTTGGTTAGAATGATATTTGATAGTCTTAAGCTCATAGTTTCAGTATTCCATAAGTTTTTTATTTTATATACCATATAATTACTTACAGAACCGTTATGCTATTTTCTATATTGTAAAGTGGGCGCTTCGTATTTTTTTTACTTTAGCCACAGCTATGATGCCAACAGATGACGAATTTATTCATCGACTTTTGATGTTCAACAAGTTCAACTACAAAGTGTGCTCTACATGACTGTCGCGACTGGACTGATGCTCGGCGGTTGCTTTGCTGCTTTGCTTTTGCCGCTTTGTACGGCACGAGCTGGCGGCATTGTGTAAAAGTGCTTAAACAAATGCCATTTTAACCATAAAAAAATCAAGACAACAATTACACACTACCTAATTTAGGTTTATTAATCCGACTGAAATTTTATGTGTGTTGTTGATTATTATTTTTTTAATAATAGGTACCTAATTTAATTTTCCTATACTAATTATTGCATTCCCTGTAATTATCTTCTTATCTTACCTAGCCTATTCGATCCCACTGCTGGGCAAAGGCCTCCCCTTGATTTTTCCACTCTTCTCGACTTTGCGCAATCTCCGGCCAATGCTTCCGATTTTATTTAAATTTAAGTATAAACTGCCTATATACGTCCCACTGCTGGCACAGGCCTCCCCTCAATCAACCGGAGGGGGTATGGAGCCTACTCCACCACGCTGCTCCAATGCGGGGGATTAAATTTAAGTATATAGGGTAAACTGCCTAATTATCAGCACCTTTAATTATTGGTACGGTAATTTTCTCAAATTTTAATGTTCACAATGAGGCTAAGGCGCTTAAAATGGTTTGTAAAAAAATTGCCCCTTACCTTGAACCAGATAGGGGTGTCAATAATAGGGTGTATTACCTTATCTATTAAATAAATTCATATTTAACATTTACTGTTTCATTAGGTCTAACACACCAAGGCTCCGATGTGTATGAAGGTAACAATTCGCAATGTACGGTTATCTCAGCATGCGCTTCAATTTATTCTGTGTTCCATAATCGCGCATCTTTCACTACTGCCGAAATTGATAAAATTTTAAACATGGGGGATACACTTTACATGCAGTTAAAATATCTACTTCAGAGGGGTGTCACTTATTTTATGCCAGATGAATTACCCAATGAGCTTCGCGTCGGGAATAACGTCGTACATATAGTTAGCATGGAGGACAACTGGATCATTTCTAATACGTATCCTACGACTTCCGCGAATAAAGACATAGGTTTATTAACTTTAAAGAACATATTGGACAACAGAGTATTTTTTAATACTAATGACTATACTGTCGATTCGCAATTCGCTTATAATGTGAACAATACAAATCACAACGACAGTACCGATAGCATATTGTTTACGGGCCAGGGTTATACTTTTAGTTTTTGGCGGTTTAATGGTGAATATTATTTCTTTAACAGCCATGCGGTTAACAGCAAAAATATTAATATAGGAAGGGGCAAGCCAGAGGACGGTCCTTACGTAGCACGTTTATTTAAATGTGATTCAACCGAAGCGCTAGCAAAACTATTACTCGCGAATGAAGTTTATGACGGATCCGAATACTCATTAACTCGGTTAAGAGTATTAAATGACGACCTTATATGGCAAAATGAAACGCAGGTTAGTTCCGAAACGTCACAGTCTATTTTAATAGATTTAATATCATCACCATTACTGAATGTGAATCAAACTTTAGATTCTATTTTGATGAACTATCAGTCAACACTGGCCCCGATTAAAACCTCTGTGCAAAATTTAGATAGTAAATTGACAGTTGACTCAAACCCGGTAGATGTTTATGACACTACAAATGATTTGAAACTGTCAATTTTAAAACCAGTTGTCCTATTAGAAAGAATTAGTAATCAAGACGAAAACCAATGCGTTAAAAATAAAGGCGGCCGACCCAAAAAACAGAAACGTGGACCAAAACCGAGTAAAGAAAACGCGCATCGTGAAGCTGTAAGGAAATATACAACGAAAAACCCCGCTGTTAATCGCAAGGCAGTTCTACGGTATAACGAACGCAATCCAGACGTTAACCGCGAGGCCGTTCAACGTTATAACGAGAACAACCCAGACGTTCATCGCGCGGCCGTTCAACGTTATAACGAGAACAATCCAGACGTTCATCGCGCGGCCGTTCAACGTTATAACAAGAACAACCCAGACGTACATCGCGCGGCCGTTCAACGTTATAACGAGAACAACCCAGATGTTCATCGCGCGGCCGTTCAACGTTATAACGAGAACAACCCAGACGTTCATCGCGCGGCCGTTCAACGTTATAACGAGAACAACCCAGGCGTTCATCGCGCGGCCGTTCAACGTTATAACGAGAACAACCCAGACGTTCATCGCGCGGCCGTTCAACGTTATAACGAGAACAACCCAGACGTTCATCGCGCGGCCGTTCAACGTTATATCGAGAATAACCCAGACGATCATCGCGCGGCCGTTCAACGTTATAACGAGCTTCACCCTGAAATTATCAAAAAAGCAGCACAAAAATACACAGAAAATAGTCGTAACATTGAAACGCCACTGAGATATTCCAAAAATTTAATAGGTGAAAAACAGGGGCATGAACTCAGCATTATTCGATTATATAATTTAAAAAATACGTCGCTTCTGTCTGAACAAACATATAGATGTCCAAGATGTAATGCTCCATTGTTCGAAGAAGAGAAATCTCGTCGGCAATGGTGTTGTCATTCAGGAGATTATAACGTTCAGAATTTTCTCCCATTAAACGAAGAATTTTATACAAATCCAGCTTTTTTAAATAGACCACGCGCTTACAATAATATTTTTGCATTTTCGGCATTAGGTGTTTCCCACGGTTACCATCATCCAGAAGGTATATCTTTTCTAAAAATTCAAGGACTTATTTACCACCGTATCTTTGATTTGTCTTACAATGAAAGTCCGAATAATATTAATTTTTACATAAATGACAGTAGCGAGAGAGAGAGTTTAGCTAGCGAATTAAGTTTAGATAAAACGGTAGTTCGAATGATTACAGGGTTCATGCACACAGTTAATCCATATATAAACTGTTTTAGAAGGTTAAGTTTAGAGGAATCATCAGAAGCTTTCTTGAAGTTCGAAAAAACTACTCGTGCGACTCACAGTAACATCCTCGGAGATCAACCTGTTGGTCAAGAAATTGCCGCAATTATTAGTACAGACCGCGAAGATTTTTCTCCACGCTGTATTGTAGTCAAAAAGATAGCAGACGGTAGGCCTCGAACAATAGATATAATGGATTCCTTATACGAGACTTTCCAGTATCCTCTCTTATATCCTCACGGAAATACTGGTTGGCATCCAGATATGAGAGATAATAAGGGCAATAAGCTTAATCAGGTTAAATATGTCCGTTGTTTACTTTTATCAGAGTCGCGATTTAGCATATTTGGTCGTTTATCTGAAGAGTGGTTAGTCGATATGTTTTGTAGAGTTTTAGAAGAACGCCTACGGTTTTTGAAAAATAGCCAAACAAAACAACAAAACAGGCTAAGAGTAGCTCCACTCCAAGAGTTAATTAATGACGAGTTTATTTTAGGAGAAGGTGGAGTAGAACCTGGTAAAATTTATTTACCTAGCTCATTCACAGGGGGTCCGCGGTACATGAAAAAGAAATACCTGGATGCTATAGCAATGGTAAACAGGTTAGGTCCACCATCATATTTTTTAACTTTAACTTGTAACCCCAACTGGCCTGAAATAAAAAATTCAACATTATCAGGTCGATCAAAAGACCCCCTTACTTGTGCTCGAGTTTTCAACTTAAAACTCGGAGAGTTATTAAAAGATTTAAAATTGGGTAAATGGTTCGGAAAAATTGTTTATATAATGCATGTTATTGAGTTCCAAAAAAGAGGACTACCACACGCGCATATTGCTTTTAGAGTGGAAGGTGGTGGACCTGTGGAAAGTCCGGATATTGATAAGTTTGTTCGTGCTACCATACCCGATCCGGCACAAACTTTATTATACAAAGTTGTCATGGATCATATGATACATGGTCCATGCGGCCCTCCTTACCGAACTAATTTGCCGTGTTAGAATAGTGAAAAAAAAAACTGTTTAAAATATTTTCCAAAAAAAGAAACACCAGTCACCTTCAGTGACGATAGAGGTTTTATACATTTACGTCGCAATAGTAAAAATCAGGCGATTATTAAATATCGCGGCAGAGACGTAATAGTTAATGATTTGTGGGTCGTTCCTTATAATCCTGCTCTTCTCCTAAAATATGATGCTCACATAAATTTAGAAGTGTCCACACAGCGTGCTATAATTAAGTATTTATTTAAATATATGACAAAAGGACCTGATGAAGCCCGTATTGCCGTTGTTGATGAAGAACATCGTGAGGATGAAATCGAACAATATGTCACTAAGCGATATATTAGTTCTAGCGAAGCAGCGTGGCGTGTTCTCGAATTTGATATTGTAGCTAGGAACCCTACGGTAAAAATGTTAACAGTACATTTGCCCGATCAAAATTCGGTATTTTTTAAGCCTGGCCACGCGAACGAGGCAGTTAATAATGCAGGTTCAGATCTTTTAGACTATTTCAGTAGGCCTTTAACTGAGGAGTTTGATCGGGTATCCTACTTAGACTTTTTTGAAAATTATAACATTCATGCGAAAGATCCTTGTTTAAAGACAGTTCAGGCGGTGCAAATGCAAAACGGCAAATTTCTTACGCGGAGAATGCGGGGTGAGCTCGTCGCGCGTCTATTTTGGGTCGCGCCGAACAGAGGTGAACAGTTCTTTTTAAGACTTCTTTTAAGTGTTTACCCTTGTCGTAGTTTCGCGGATTTACTTCAAATTGGAGGTCCAAATTGCACAACTTTTCAAGAAGCTGCCAAATTCGTAGGACTTGCGGACGACGCAGTCGAATATGAACGGGCTATGGAAGAAGCTTCCACTTTTTTAACCGGACCACGACTTCGTAGCTTTTTTGTAACGCTGGCTGTTAATGGTGCCTCAGTGGCGTCACTGTGGAACACGTATAAACGTCAATTGGCCGAAGATTTCCTTTACAGGGTGCCAGATGACGAAGAAAACGCGTTTAACATGTGCCTCATTCAAATAGATAGAATGCTACGTAGACACGGAACTTCGTTAATAGAACAAGGTTTGCCGGAAGTAGTTTATAGGTCAACAGAGTTGGATAGGGAACGCACTGAATATGATTTAGATAGTTTGAAATCATACGTAGAAGAGTGGTTGCCACAGTTATCTCCCGATCAACGTGCCGTATTCGATTACGTGGAAAAGCTTTGCGTTGATAGTGTTTACCGAGAATCCAACAACTGTGCGATTTTTATCGATGGTCCCGCCGGCACCGGGAAAACGCTTTTATTGAAGGTCATAACTGCATATATCCGCGGTAACCTTAAAGGTATAGTTTTAACCTGTGCATCGTCTGCAATTGCTGCTCAAAATTACACAAACGGAATGACGGCTCATTCCTTGTTTAGATTTCCTTTACATCTATTAGATGATAGCGGATACTGGAACATCTCAAATGGTACTCAAAGAGCTGAATTGATTTATAATTCTAATCTCATTGTGTATGATGAAGCGCCGATGGCTCATAAATACCTTATAAATTTATTAAATAGATCATTGCAGGATTTGATGAGGACAGACAAAATTTTTGGTTCTAAAATAATTATTTTTGCAGGAGATTTTCGTCAAATTCCTCCAGTAGTCCCAGAAGCACGAACGAATTTTGATATATTAAACGCGTCACTAAAAACTTCACCTATTTGGAAACAATTGAAAAAATTTAGTTTGGTAACTTCACAGAGATGTAAGGATGACGCACAGTATGCAGATTTTCTTTTAAAACTGGGTTCAAATTTATTACCTACTCTTAGATTAGAAACAAATAATAATGATTTGCAATTAGTCCAACTTGAATCCATTGATTATGTTACTAAATTAGAAGATTTAATTGATTTTGTATTCCCAGAAGTTACTCTTACTGAGCCAGGCGTATGCTCCTTCAGAGCGATTCTATGCACCCGTAACGATGCAGTTAGAGAAATTAATGCCGTTATTTTAGACAAACTACCAGGAGAAGTATTACATTTTTATGCCATAGACAAAGTTTTAAGCGACAACGCTGATCAAGTATATTTTAGTCCCGAATTTTTACATACACTTCGACCACAAGGTGTTCCAGATTTCGACTTACAATTAAAATTAGAATGTGTTTGTGTAATCACGCGTAATCTTAGTTTCGCGGACGGCTTAGTAAATGGCACCAAAGTAATAGTCGTTGAAACATCTCCATATATTATTAAAGTTCGGAAACAAGGTGAACTAGGAGATTATTTGATCCCTCGAATTCTTTTTAAAGCGCCTATAGAACATAACAGCCCTTACGAGATGTGTCGCCGTCAATTCCCATTGCAGGTGTGTTATGCAATGACCATTCACAAGAGCCAGGGTCAAACGATTAGTCGCGTTGGGGTCGATCTTAGATCTGACATGTTTAGTCACGGTCAACTGTATGTAGCTTTAGGTCGCGTTCGCGAAAGACGTGACATAAAAGTACTACTACCCAGGCACCGAATCGAAAATGACCAACCTTTCTCGAATAACGTTATCATATCGGAACTTTTAAGTTTAACGTAACTTTATTAGGGTGGCACTTCTTGAAAAGACTGAACAGTTCATCTCTGTTATTAAGCTTATTGGGTTTTTTTAGATCGGTTAAATCATGTGCTGAAATTATCGTATATTGCGAATTATTTATTATTATTTATATTCATTCTATCTTGTTTTTTCTTCTTTTCGTATAATTTAACGATAAAACTGACTTTAACAAGCTTGCACTCGATTTGATGATGGTTACATTGAATTTCAAAGCTAGGTTTACCATTTTATTAGTCACAATCACTGAATTAAAATGTGTGTTAATCAATTGGCAATGTGTGCATGCCCTTCCCAGCCGTTAACGCTGTGGAAGCTCATCTTTAGGGGACGAGAGAACGGGCGTGAAGTGAACTGGCAGGATGAACACTTGGCTGCGGGTGCGACCGGTGCATGGGAGTGAAGTGGAGCTGGCTGGAAGATGGAGGCAGGTATCACTCGATTGCTTTAGCTGAGTTCCACTCAGATCAAGTAAGCTGTCATATGGATGAATGTCGCAGGTTGGAATGATCCGGAGTAGAACTGTCGGTGTCGTTCCCATCGTCGTAGGCATTTTCGGTGGATTTTGTAGGTCGTTCAACAATGGTTGCGTGAGTTTTAGCTGTCAAGCTGCTATGCCGTGCTAGCCGATTCTTGCGATCTGGGATACAAGGGATGGACGTATCCTGTGGAATGATCGTGTCAGTGAAGGTTTGAATGTCGCTTAGGACTGGAAAGGAGGGAGTACGGAAACTGTAATCAGTATTCAGGATCTCGCTGTACATGGACAATGTTTAGTTTAGGTGTATTAAAGTGGTAATTGTTCGAAGTTATTTGAAAAGAATTCTGTTTCAGTGTTTAAGCGCTAAAACTGTTTGTTTTTTGTAAGCAAACGTATGATTTATTGATGTTCATTTTTTACTTTATAACGCTATACAAATGATTTTGTTACCAAATTTAAGTGCGTATATAAACAATAAATGAATACTAAAATATTTCGATGAAGACACCAATGATGTTTATTGATACATTTTTCTCCTAAGTGTTACTTTCTCAACTTAAAGCAATAAGTTATGCAGTAATTATACTTCTACGAGTATATTTAAACAAATCATCATTCAAAAGCATTTTACCCAATACCTAACTTACATTAAGTAAAATTTATCTTTGTCATTTTAGTCACTTATTTTTTTATCATTCACTAAGCAGTAAGCAAAATATATTTACTAAAATAATAAAAAAAAATACGATATTCATGGTAAGTTGGATTAGCTATTTTATAACACAAACGACTTGATATTTTCATTCATTAATTCAGGAAAATAAATGTACAATGAAAAATAAGTTTTTATAACCGATTAAATTTGTGTAATGTGTAGTTTTACTCATCAATATAGTAAAAAATTTTAATTTGCATTAAAATTGTACTAAAGAATATTTTATACTAGCGTATATTAGTAACTTAGTTAGAATTAAGTAAACAAACAAAAAAAAATAAAATATAAGGAACAAAAAAAAAGGAAGGCCTTAAAATAATAAATATAAGGAAGAAAGAAAACTCCGGATCCGGATCTGTTTACTCATCATCAAGGAAACTTTAAGAAATAACATTACTTCAAATGTCTGCTCGAAGAAAGATTCAGAAACATAAACAATTGCCAAGCTGGAAATCGATTAATGAGTACACATAAACGCTACATAGTAAAACTCGCGTGTCCTGTGATGGATACAGTATATATTATTATACATTAGCATTCAATGGTGTATGAATCGTCATCGTCATTGTGTCAGCAAAGACGCATCATCAATTGCACAGATTTGTGGCTACAAATATATAAATGAAAAGTGTTATTTAGAACATTATTTATTGTGTTGTGCAATAAAATAGGTCAGTAATTACCTGTATCCGGCAGTGCGAACAATTTCATTCATAAACATGGGTAAATATGACGACTGTCAGATGGGCTAAACATGAAAAAAAGTCCTTAAACAAAATCCCATTGTTTCGCTATTGTGTTTGAAAATCTAAGCCACAGGAGGATATTAAGTACACCATGCTTTACCTTTAATGGCGTATGTAAAAATAATTAAGCCTATAATTAACAAAGAATGTTCTATACCATCCTAAGCAAGTTCAAAAACAAATTTGATCATGTTAATTTCTGGCCTCCCACAAGCGGGTCTCACCAGTATTGACAGAAGAATGATCACTCATCGATACAAAACATACATAAAGTAATTAATACATGTATACAGGCTAAATAAAGTGAAATTGCTAGAAAATACCTGCTACTTGGAAAAACAACAATTGGAGAAGAAAGCACTACCTAACAACGTGAAACTTTGATATTCAAATTTTCAAATAAAATATGGCTAAAACAAAAAAAAAAATACGTAAAAATTGAAAGGTAAAAGAAAACACCATTAGTTAAAAAATAGAAAGCGAGTCATATTTTATATATTCTGGTAAAATTGTTTAGTTTTAAATGATACCAAATACACCAAATGTTATTAGAAATGAAAGTAACTGCAAATAGTTTAATTCATATGTGTACAGTCATAACCAACAAACTACCTACGTAATATTTTAAGATAATAGTTTTTTTAAAGTCTACATTCGTTATTTATTATAATATATATATTTACTTATAATGACGTAAATAACAAACAAATATGCTTGTTATTAATTTGCATACACCTACAGTAAATCCAACTTACCGTGAATATACATACAATAATATATAATATAATATACATAGTAAGTGCAGAATAAAAACTTAGGGATTACATGGTTTTATGTTTTCCAGTGGATCTGGTTAGAGCTATGTCACGCTAAATTGTGTTCTTTGCATTTCTTCTTACAATACTTTTCAATAGAACACTGTTTCGCATGAGACGGTTCCTCAAAAAACATAATATCGTGTATGAGCTAAACTAAAACTTAGGTTTTATATGGTTTTATGTTTTCCAGTGGATCTGGTTAGAGCTATGTCACGCTAAATGGTGTTCTTTGCATTTCTTCTTACAATACTTTTCAATAGAACACTGTTTCGCATGAGACGGTTCCTCAAAAAACATAATATCGTGTATGAGCTAAACAAAAACTTAGATTTTATATGGTTTTATATTTTCCAGTGGATCTGGTTAGAGCTATGTCACGCTAAATGGTGTTCTTTGCATTTCTTCTTGCAATACTTTTCAATAGAACACTGTTTCGCATGAGACGGTTCCTCAAAAAACATAATATCGTGTATGAGCTAAACTAAAACTTAGGTTTTATATGGTTTTATGTTTTCCAGTGGATCTGGTTAGAGCCATGTCATGCTAAATGGTGTTTTCTGTATTTCTTCTTGCAATACTTTTCAATAGAACACTGTTTCGCATGACACGGTTCCTCAAAAAACATAATATCGTGTATGAGCTAAACTAAAACTTAGGTTTTACATGGTTTTATGTTTTCCAGTGGATCTGGTTAGAGCTATGTCACGCTAAATGGCGTTCTTTGCATTTCTTCTTACAATACTTTTCAATAGAACACTGTTTCGCATGAGACGGTTCCTCAAAAAACATAATATCGTGTATGAGCTAAACTAAAATTTAGGGGTTTACATGGTTTTATGTTTTCCAGTGGATCTGGTTAGAGCTATGTCACGCTAAATTGTGTTCTTTGCATTTCTTCTTACAATACTTTTCAATAGAACACTGTTTCGCATGAGACGGTTCCTCAAAAAACATAATATCGTGTATGAGCTAAACTAAAACTTAGGTTTTATATGATTTTATGTTTTCCAGTGGATCTGGTTAGAGCTTTGTCACGCTAAATGGTGTTCTTTGCATTTCTTCTTACAATACTTTCCAATAGAACACTGTTTCGCATGAGACGGTTCCTCAAAAAACATAATATCGTGTATGAGCTAAACTAAAATTTAGGGTTTTACATGGTTTTATGTTTTCCAGTGTATCTGGTTAGAGCTATGTCACGCTAAATGGTGTTTTTTGCATTTCTTCTTACAATACTTTTCAATAGAACACTGTTTCGCATGACACGGTTCCTCAAAAAACATAATATCGTGTATGAGCTAAACAAAAACTTAGGTTTTATATTGTTTTATGTTTTCCAGTGGATCTGGTTAGAGCCATGTCACGCTAAATTGTGTTCTTTGCATTTCTTCTTTTCATCCTTTATATTATATTATATTTCATACGGTATTATTTCTTTCTTTAATTTAATGTGTTTTTAGTGCTTCTGAATGTGATTTTGTTTTAAATACTTAGCTTATTAGCATTCATCAGTATCCAAGAATTCATCATACCACTGCTAATCAATAAACAAACAACGGTCTTAGCGTTTAAATACCGAAAAAGCACCTGCCTGTTCATTTATTATTTGTTTCATTAAACAGGAATTTGCATATCGATCGTTTTCAATTAACTTCGAACAGTTACAACTACACGTAAACTGAGCATGTAGTCTATCTACAGCAAGATCTTGACCGCTGACTGCAGCTCTCCTTCTCCCTCCATTTCACTCCCAATCGACATTTTCACCTTTGCTGATATGATTACTCCACAGGATACCTCCATCCCCTGCATACCTGGTCGCTAGATTCGGCTGGCACGTCATATCGGTTTGACAGCCAACTCACGTAACTATTGTTGATCGATCCACAGTCCACTGAAGTGCCTACGATGAAGGGAACAACATGGACAGTTCTACTCCGAATTACTCCAACCCATGCGATGTTCATCCATGCGACAACCCACCTGATCTGAGTGGAACTTAACTGAAGCAAGAGAGTGATGCCTAATTCCATCTGCCAACTAGCTCCACTTCTCTCCCGTGCACCAGTCGCACCCACACCGACGTGTTCATCTTGCCAGTTTTCCTCACACCCGTCCACTTGTCTCTTGAAGATTGGCGTCCATAACACCAACGGTTGGTTAGGTCATGCAAGCATTGTAACAATTGAAAAAAACACATATTTTCATTTAGTGAATGTGATAACCTGTACTAATAATTTGGTCAACTTAGCGATGATAACTCAATGTAAGTATTAACAAACTCGGTACGTGTTTGTTATTGTCAATAATATCTTTAAATTATACAACTCGCTTACATTTGACAATTACTGAGTAATTGCTTTGCTTATTGCATGCCAATTGCTGAAAATTGCTTTTTATTTTTAATTCCTTAGCTAAAAATTGCTTTTTCTTTCACATTTCTCTGCTTATTGAATGACTATTGCTAACTCATTAGATAGAACCTACTTCTCATATAAGTAGGTGGATGCGGCCTCGATTAGCGGGGGAACCACATGAAAAAAAGCGAGCTACTGGGTGTACCTCCTGGGTAGTTTGGAAATCACCTAATATATATATGTATATATTTATAAATAAAAGTTAATATATATAAATTAACATTATTTTTTTTTAACAGGAAATGCACAATGCTAAAAACTGCGTAGGAGATTTTAATACAATAGTACTACCAAGCCTGATGTTGGCCGCTATTTCAATGAATGCAGCAGTGTGACAGCTAGCAATCAAAAGTAACAAGATATCGAGGTACGTTAAATGACGATCACGACTACTTTGGCAAAAACGTATCGCTATAGACTAAGGAAAAAAAATTAATATATATTTTATTTACAGGAAATGCAGATGGCAATAAACTGTGTAGGAGTTCTTGATTGCAATAGAATAAAATCGACCAAGCCTGAAGTCAGCAGCCCCTTCAATGAATGCAGCAGTGTGACAGCCAGCAATCAAAAGTTACAAGATATCGAGGTACGTTTCATGACGACCACGACTATTTTGGCAAAAACGTATCGCTATAGACTAAGGAAAAAAATATATATATATTTTATTTACAGGAAATGCAGATGGCAATAAACTGTGTAGGAGTTCATGATTGCAATAGAATAAAATCGACCAGTCAGCAGCCCCTTCAATGAATGCAGCAGTGTGACAGCCAACAATCAAAAGTTACAAGATATCGTGGTACGTTTCATGACGACCACGACTATTTTGGCAAAAACGTATCGCTATCGACTAAGGAAAATAAATTATATATTTTTTTTACAGGAAATGCAGAAGGCAAAAAACTGCGTAGGAGATCATTAATACAAAAGTATTATATAAACCAAACCTGATGTTGCCAGCTCCTTCAATGAATGCAGCAGTGTGACAGCCAGCAATCAAAAGTAACAAGATATCGAGGTACGTTACATGATGACCACAACTATTTTGGCAAAAACGTATTGCTATCGACTAAGGAAAATAAATTACATATTATAATATTTAATTATATATTTTATTTACAGGAAATGCAGGTGGCAAAAAACTGCGTAGGAGATCATTAATACAATAGTATTATATAAACCAAGCCTGATGTTGGCCGCTCATTCAAAGAATGCAGCAGTGTGACAGCCAGCAATCAAAAGTAACAAGATGTCGAGGTATGTTACATGACGATCACGACCACTTTGGCATAAATGTATCGCTATAGACTAAGGAAAAAAAAATGTAATATATATTTTATTCACAGGAAATGCAGAGTGTAATAAACTGTGTAGGAGATTATGATTGCAATAGAATAAAATCGACCAAGCCTGAAGTCCTTCAATGCACGCAGCAGTGTGACAGCCAGCAATCAAAAGTTACAATATATCGAGGTACGTTACATGACGACCACGACTATTTTGGCAAAGACGTATCGCTATCGACCAAGGAAAAGAAATGATATATAATATTTAATATATATTTTATTTATAAGAAATGCAGAAGGCAAAAAACTGCGTAGGAGATTATTAATACAATAGTATTATATCAACCAAGCCTGATGTCGGTAGCTTCTTCAATGAATGCAGCAGTGTGACAGCCAGCAATCAATAGTGACAAGAATCTAGGTACGTTACATGACGAGCACGACCACTTTGGCAAAAACGTATCGCTATCGACTAAGAAAAGGATATTATATCTATACGTTATTATAAATATACGTTATTATAAATAAATTAATATTATTTTATTTTTAACAGGAAATACAGAAGGCAAAGAAGCAGATGTCATCAAAGAAGATCTTTGTTCCTGAAATGTTTCCGCAGACGATACATCCAACAGAGCGAAGTGGAAGGAAAAGACTCGGAAAAAAGACCCCACCACCATATGGGAACAATGCAAGGGAGAGAGAGAGAGAATATAATGTTATATTTTTATTTTTTGATAACATAAAATAAACCAACAATATCCTACACATTTTTTTTATTTCTTTTTGTGTCTGTCTTAATAGTTATTACAAATCTGTGATGCGAAACAAACTATACGAAAACGTCAATCCACATACAACGCCCGCGAAGCTGCTTTAGCAGCGAGCGCACTTAGCACCATCTAGTTATTATTATTTTATTATTATTATATTATATAAAGCTACAAACCCATGTACTGACTGACTGACTGACTGACTCACTGACAGGGTTGTTCTCCCAGAAGGAGCGCCGGGGGGTAAAAATGATGTATGGGAGGTGTGATCAAGATGTTCCGGTGAGTATGGGAAAACTTCCAGATCTTGGAAAACTGCTCCGCATCAGGGAGACACCCTACCGTCTGGCACAACTATTATACCTGGATCAATTTCTTTTTCGCAAAACCTATTTAATTCTTGGTCAAATTCTATTGTCGGTGAAAAAAAATCAAATGGCGGAAAAACAAGATGGCCGCCATACAAAATTTCGTTTTTCCAGAAAATGTCTCGGCGGTAAAAACTGTGTATGGGAGCGTAATTGGACGGTCATGTTGAGTATGTAAATTTTTCTTGATCTTCAGAAACTGCTCCGCATCAGGGAGACACCCTGGCAAAACTATAGCACCTAGAACTTTTTGGTTTTCATAAGACATATTTAAACCTTGGTCAAATTCAATTGGCAGTAAAAAAAATCAAAATGGCGGAAAACAAGATGGCCGCCATACAAAATTTTCGTTTTTCTCGAAAATGCCTCGGGGTGAATGTGATGTAAGAGGGATGAGATCAAAATGTCATATTGAGTATGGAAATACTTCCCGACCTTCAAAAACTGCTCCTCATCAGGGCGGCACCCTACGGCCTGAGAAAACTATCGCACCTGGAACGATTCTTTTTTCACCAAACCTAATAAAATCTTGCTCAAAATTTATCGCCGGTAAAAAAAAATCAAAATGGCCGAAAAACAAGATGGCCGCCATACAAATTTTTGTTTTTACAGAAAATGTCTCAGAGGTAAAATTGATGATCGGAACGTCATCTTGGAAAACTGCTCCGCATCAGGGAGACACCCTACGGCCTGGCAAAACTATAGCACCTAGATTTTTTTTGATTTCACAAGACCTATTTTAGTCTTGGTCAAATTTTATCGCGGTAAAAAAATGGCGGGAAAACAAGACACGCGAGCAGCTTGCTGCGAGCGAACCACGCGACATCTAGTTATTATTATTATACTATATATTATATTATTATTATTATATTATATATAGCTGCAAACCCACTGACTGACTGACTGACTCACTCACTCACTCACTGACATAATTGTTCTCCCAGAAGGAGTGTCGGGGGGTGAAAATGATGTATGGGGGATGTGATCCAAATCTTCCGATGAGTATGGGAAAACTTCCAGATCTTGGAAAACTGCTCCGCATCAGGGAGACACCCTACGGCCTGGCGAAACTATCGCACCTGGAACGATTCTTTTTTCACAAAACCTACTTAAATCTTGGTCAAATTCTATTGTCGGTGAAAAAAAAATCAAAATGGCGGAAAAACAAGATGGCCGCCATACAAAAAATTGTTTTCCCAGAAAATGTCTCGGAGGTAAAAATGATGTATGGGGGGTGTGATCGGGAACTCCCGGTGAGTATGGGAAAACTTCCAGATCTTGGAAAACTGCTCCGCATCAGGGAGACACCCTACGGCCTGGCAAAACTATAAAACCTGGAGCAATTTTTCTTTCGCGAAACATATTTAAATCTTGGTCAAATCCAATCCCTGGTGAAAAAAAACCAAAATGGCGGAAAAACAAGATGGCCGCCATACAAAATTTTCGTTTTTCCTGAAAATGCCTCGAGGGTGAAAATGATGTATAGGAATATGATCGGACCGTCATGTCGAGTATGAAAATATGTCTGGGTTTCCGATAGCTGCTCCGCATCAGGGAGACACCCTACGGCCTGGCGAAACTATCACATCTGGAACAAGTTTTTTTTCGCACAACGTAATTAAACCTTGGTCAAATTTTATCGCCGGTGAAAAAAAATCAAAATGGCGGAAAATCAAGATGGCCGCCATACAAAATTTTCGTTTTCCTCGAAAATGCCTCAGGGGTGAATATGATGTAAGAGGGATGTGATCAAAATGTGATGTTGAGTATAGAAATATTTCCCGACCTTCAAAAACTGCTCCGCATCAGGGCAGCACCCTACGGCCTGGGAAAACTATCGCACCTGGAACAAATCTTATTTCACACAACCTATTTAAATCTTGGTCAAATCCAATCGCCGGTGAAAAAGAAACAAAATGGCGGAAAAACAAGATGGCCGCCATACAATATTTTATTTTTCCAGAAAATGTCTCGGGGGCAAAAACAATGTATGGGGGCGTAATCGGAAGGTCATGTTGAGTATGTAAATGCTTCTTGATCTTCAAAAACTGCTCCGCATCAGGGAGACACCCTACGGCCTGGCAAAACTATAAAACCGAGAGCAATATTTTTTTCACGAAACCTATTTAAGTCTTGGTCAAATTCAATCCCCGGTGAAAAAAAACCAAAATGGCGGAAAAACAAGATGGCCGCCATACAAAATTTTCGTTTTTCCCGAAAATGTCTCAGAGGTAAAAATGATGTATTGGGGTGTGATCGGAACGTCATCTTGGAAAACTGCTCCGCATCAGGGAGACACCCTACGGCCTGGCAAAACTATAGCACCTAGAACTTTTCTGATTCCACGAGATCTATTTTAATCTTGGTCAAATTCTATCGCGGTAAAAAAAAAAAACAAAATGGCCGAAAAACAAGATGGCCGCCATATACATTTTTGTTTTTCCAGAAAATGTCTCGGGTGTAAAAATGATGTATAGGGGTGTGATCGGAACGTCATCTTGGAAAACTGCTCCGCATCAGGGAGACACCCTACGGCCTGGCAAAACTATAGCACCTAGAACTTTTTTGATTTCACGAGACCTATTTAAATCTTGGTCAAATTCTAGATGTAAAAAAAAAATGGCGGAAAAACAAGATGGCCGCCATACAAAGCTTCGAACTAATACAAGACACGCGAGCAGCTTGCTGCGAGCGAACCACGCGACATCTAGTTATATTATATATAGCTACAAACCCATGTACTGACTGACTGACTGACTGACTCACTCACTGACTCACTGACAGGGTTGTTCTCCCAGAAGGAGCGCCGGGGGGTAAAAATGATGTATGGGGGGTGTGATCAAGATCTTCCGATGAGTATGAGAAAACTTCCAGATCTTGGAAAACTGCTCCGCATCAGGGAGAGACCCTACGGACTGGCGCAACTATCGCACCTGGAACGATTCTTTTTTCGCAAAACCTATTTAAATCTTGGTCAAATTTTATTGTGGGTGAAAAAATAACAAAATGGCGGAAAAACAAGATGGCCGCCATACAAAATTTTGTTTTTTTAAAAAATGCCTCGGGTGTAAAAATGATGTGTGGGAATGTAATCGGAGTGTCTTGTCGAGTACGGAAAATGTTCTCAATCTTGGAAAACTGCTCCGCATCAGAGATACATCCTACGGCCTGGCAAAACTATCGCACATGGAACAATTCTTTCTTCGCACAACGTATTTAAACCTTGGTCAAATTTTACTGCCGGTGAAAAAAAATCAAAATGGCGGAAAATCAAGATGGCTGCCATACAAATTTTTAGTTTTTCCTGAAAATGCCTCGGAGGAAAAAATTATGTATAGAAATGTGATTGAAACGTCATGTCGAGTATGAAAATACGTCTGGGTTTTCGATAGCTGCTCCGCATCAGGGAGACATCATACGGCCTGGCGAAACTATCGCCCCTGGAACTTTTTTGTTTTCACGAAGCCTATTAAAGTCTTGGTCAAATTTTATCGCCAGTGAAAAAAAACAAAATGGCCGAAAAACAAGATGGCCGCCACACAAATTTTTGTTTTTCCAGAAAATGTCTCAGAAGTAAAAATGATGTATTGGGGTGTGATCGGAACGTCATATTGGAAAACTGCTTCGCATCAGGGGTCACCCTACGGCCTGGCAAAACTATAGCACCTAGAACTTTTTTGATTTCACGAGACCTATTCAAGTCTTGGTCAAATTCTATCGCGGTAAAAAAATGGCGGGAAAACAAGACACGCGAGCAGCTTGCTGCGAGCGAACCACGCGACATCTAGTTATATTATATATAGCTACAAACCCATGTACTGACTGACTGACTGACTCACTGACAGGGTTGTTCTCCCAGAAGGAGCGTCGGGGGGTAAAAATGATGTATGGGGGGTGTGATCAAGATCTTCCGATGAGTATGGGAAAACTTCCAGATCTTGGAAAACTATAAAACTTGGAGCAATTTTTCTTTCGCGAAACATATTTAAATCTTGGTCAAATTTAATCACCGGTGAAAAAAAAACCAAAATGGCGAAAAAACAAGATGGCCGCCATACAAAATTTTCGTTTTTCCTGAAAATGCCTCGAGGGTAAAAATGATGTATAGGGATGTGATCGGATCGTCATGTTGAGTATTTCAATACTGCTCGATCTTGAAAAACTGCTCCGCATCAGAGAGACACCCTACGGCCTGGCAAAACTATAAAACCTAGAGCAATTTTTCTTTCGCGAAAAATATTTAAATCTTGGTCAAATCCAATCCCCGGTGAAAAAAAACCAAAATAGCGGAAAAACAAGATGGCCGCCATACAAAATTTTCGTTTTTCCTGAAAATGCCTCTGGGATAAAAATGATGTATGAGGGTTCTGATCGGAACGTCATGTAGAGTACGGGTATACTTCCAGGTTTTCGAAAACTGCTCCGCATCAGGGAGAGACCCTACGGCCTGGCGCAACTATCGCACCTGGAATGATTCTTTTTTCACGAAACCTATTTAAATCTTGGTCAAATTCTATTACCGGTGAAAAAAAATCAAAATGGCGGAAAAACAAGATGGCCGCCATACAAAATTTTGTTTTTCCAGAAAATGTCTCGGAGGTAAAAATTATGGTATAGATGTGTGATCGGATCGTCATCTTGGAAAACTGCTCCGCATCAGGGAGACACCCTACGGCCTGGCAAAACTATAGCACCTAGAACTTTTTTGATTTCACGAGATCTATTTTAGTCTTGGTCAAATTCTATCGCGGTAAAAAAATGGCGGGAAAACAAGACACGCGAGCAGCTTGCTGCGAGCGAACCACGCGACATCTAGTTATTATTTATTTATAATATATATAGCTGCAAACCCATGTACCTATTGACTGACTGACTGACTCACTGACTCACTGACAGGGTTGTTCTCCCAGAAGGAGCGTCGGGGGGTAAAAATGATGTACGGGGGGTGTGATTCAAATCTTCCGGTGAGTATGGGAAAACTTCTAGATCTTGGAAAACTGCTCCGCATCAGGGAGGCACCCTACAGTCTGGTGCAACTATTATACCTGGATCAATTTTTTTTTCGCAAAACCTATTTAAATCTTGGTCAAATTCTATTGTGAGTGAAAAAAAATCAAAATGGCGGAAAAACAAGATGGCCGCCATACAAAAAATTGTTTTTCCAAAAAATGTCTCGGAGGTAAAAATGATGTATGGGAATGTAATCGGAGTGTCTTGTCGAGTATGGAAATACTTCTCTATCTTCAGAAACTGCTCCGCATCAGGGAGACACCTCACAGTCTGGCGCAACTATTATACCTCGAATAATTTTTTTTTCGCAAAACCTATTTAAATCTTAGTCAAATTCTATTGTCGGTGAAAAAAAATGAAAATGGCGAAAAACTAAGATGGCCGCCATACAAAAGTTTGTTTTTCCAGAAAATGTCTCGAAGGTAAAACTAATGTGTATGAATGTAATCGGAGTGTCTTGTCGAGTACGGAAAATTTTCTCAATCTTCAAAAGCTGCTCCGCATCAGGGAGACAACCTACGGCCTGGCAAAACTATAAAACCTGGAGCAATTTTTCTTTCGCGAAACATATTTAAATCTTGGTCAAATCCAATCCCCGCTGCAAAAAAACCAAAATGGCGAAAAAACAAGATGGCCGCCATACAAAATTTTCGTTTTTCCCGAAAATGCCTCGGGGGTAAAAATTATGTATGAGGAATGTGATCGAAACATCATGTTGAGTATGGAAATACTTTTCGATCTTCGAAAGCTGCTCCGCATCAGGGAGACACCCTACGGCCTGGCGAAACTATCGCACCTGGAACTTTTTTGTTTTCACGAAGCCTATTAAAGTCTTGGTCAAATTTTATCGCCAGTGAAAAAAAAACAAAATGGCCGAAAAACAAGATGGCCGCCATACAAATTTTTGTTTTTCCAGAAAATGACTCAGAGGTAAAAATGATGTATTGGGGTGTGATCGGAACGTCATCTTGGAAAACTGCTCCGCATCAGGGAGACACCTCACAGTCTGGCGCAACTATTATACCTCGAATAATTTTTTTTTCGCAAAACCTATTTAAATCTTAGTCAAATTCTATTGTCGGTGAAAAAAAATGAAAATGGCGAAAAACTAAGATGGCCGCCATACAAAAGTTTGTTTTTCCAGAAAATGTCTCGAAGGTAAAACTAATGTGTATGAATGTAATCGGAGTGTCTTGTCGAGTACGGAAAATTTTCTCAATCTTCAAAAGCTGCTCCGCATCAGGGAGACAACCTACGGCCTGGCAAAACTATAAAACCTGGAGCAATTTTTCTTTCGCGAAACATATTTAAATCTTGGTCAAATCCAATCCCCGCTGCAAAAAAACCAAAATGGCGAAAAAACAAGATGGCCGCCATACAAAATTTTCGTTTTTCCCGAAAATGCCTCGGGGGTAAAAATTATGTATGAGGAATGTGATCGAAACATCATGTTGAGTATGGAAATACTTTTCGATCTTCGAAAGCTGCTCCGCATCAGGGAGACACCCTACGGCCTGGCGAAACTATCGCACCTGGAACTTTTTTGTTTTCACGAAGCCTATTAAAGTCTTGGTCAAATTTTATCGCCAGTGAAAAAAAAACAAAATGGCCGAAAAACAAGATGGCCGCCATACAAATTTTTGTTTTTCCAGAAAATGACTCAGAGGTAAAAATGATGTATTGGGGTGTGATCGGAACGTCATCTTGGAAAACTGCTCCGCATCAGGGAGACACCCTACGGCCTGGCAAAACTATAGCACCTAGAACTTTTTTGATTTCACGAGACCTATTCAAGTCTTGGTCAAATTCTATCGCGGTAAAAAAATAGCGGGAAAACAAGACACGCGAGCAGCTTGCTGCGAGCGAACCACGCGACATCTAGTTATTATATTATATAAAGCTACAAACCCACTGACTGACTGACTGACTGACTCACTGACTCACTGACAGGGTTGTTCTCCCAGAAGGAGCGCCGGGGGGTAAAAATGATGTATGGGGGGTGTGATCAAGATCTTCCGATGAGTATGGGAAAACTTCCAGATCTTGGAAAACTGCTCCGCATCAGGGAGAGACCCTACGGCCTGGCGCAACTATCGCACCTGGAACGATTCTTTTTTCACAGAACCTATTTAAATCTTGGTCAAATTTTATTGTGGGTGAAAAAAAAACAAAATGGCGGAAAAACAAGATGGCCGCCATACAAAATTTTGTTTTTTTTTTTTAAAATGCCTCGGGTGTAAAAATTATGTATGGGAGGTGTGATCGAAACGTCAAGTTGAGTATGGAAATACTTCTCGATCTTGAAAACCTGCTCCGCATCAGAGAGACACCCTACGGCCTGGAAAAACTATCACATCTGGATCAATTTTTTTTTCGCAAAACCTATTTAAATCTTAATCAAATTCTATTGTGGGTGAAAAAAAATCAAAATGGCGGAAAATCAAGATGGCCGCCATACAAAATTTGATTTTTCCAGAAAATGTGTCGTGGGTAAAAACTGTGTATGGGGGTGTAATCGGAACGTATTGTTGAGTATGGAAATACTTCTCGACCTTGAAAACCTGCTCCGCATCAGGGAGACACCCTACGGCCTGACAAAACTATCGCACCTGGAACGATTGTTTTTTCACAAAACCTATTTAAATCTTAGTCAAATCTATTCTCTGGTGGTAAAATATCAAAATGGCGGAAAAACAAGATGGCCGCCATACAAATTTTTGTTTTTCCAGAAAATGTCTCAGAGGTAAAAATGATGTATTGGGGTGTGATCGGAACGTCATCTTGGAAAACTGCTCCGCATCAGGGAGACACCCTACGGCCTGGCAAAACTATAGCACCTAGAACTTTTTTGATTTCACGAGACCTATTTTAGTCTTGGTCAAATTCTATCGCGGTAAAAAAATGGCGGGAAAACAAGACACGCGAGCAGCTTGCTGCGAGCGAACCACGCGACATCTAGTTATTATTATTATATTATATATAGCTACAAACCCACTGACTGACTGACTGACATAGTTGTTCTCCCAGAAGGAGCGTCGGGGGGTAAAAATGATGTATAAGGGGTTTGATCAAGATCTTTCGGTGAGTATGGGAAAACTTCCAGATCTTGGAAAACTGCTCCGCATCAGGGAGACACCCTACGGCCTGGCAAAACTATCGCATCTGGAACTTTTCTGTTTTCACGAAACCTATTTAAATCTTGGTCAAATCCAATCCCCGGTGAATAAAAACCAAAATGGCGGAAAAACAAGATGGCCGCCATACAAAATTTTCGTTTTTCCTGAAAATGCCTCGAGGGTAGAAATAATGTATAGGGATGTGATCGGATCGTCATGTTGAGTATTTCAATACTGCTCGATCTTGAAAAACTTCTCCGCTTCAGGGAGACACCCTACGGCCTGGTAAAACTATAAAACCTAGAGCAATTTTTCTTTCGCGAAACATATTTAAATCTTGGTCAAATCCAATCCCCGGTGAAAAAAAACCAAAATGGCGAAAGAACAAGATGGCCGCTATACAAAATTTTCGTTTTTCCCGAAAATGCCTCGGGGGTGAAAATGATGTATGAGGAATGTGATCGAAACATCATGTTGAGTATGGAAATACTTTTCGATCTTCGAAAGCTACTCCGCATCAGGGAGACACCCTACAGCCTGGCGAAACTATCGCACCTAGGACTTTTTTGTTTTCACGATACCTATTTAAATCCTGGTCAAATTTTATCGCCGGTGAAAAAAAAAACAAAATGGCGGAAAAACATGATGGCCGCCATACAAAATTTTCGTTTTTCTCGAAAATGCCTCGGGGTGAATATGATGTAAGAGGGATGAGATCAAAATGTCATATTGAGTATGGAAATACTTCCCGACCTTCAAAAACTGCTCCGCAGCAGGGCGGCACCTTACGGCCTGGGAAAACTATCGCTCCTGGAACGATTCTTTTTTCACCAAACCTAATAAAATCTTGGTTTAATTTTATCGCCGGTGAAAAAAAAAACAAAATGGCCGAAAAAACAAGATGGCCGCCATACAAATTTTTGTTTGTCCAGAAAATGTCTCGGGTGTAAAAACGATGTATAGGGGTGTTATCGGAACGTCATCTTGGAAAACTGCTCCGCATCAGGGAGACACCCTACGGCCTGGCAAAACTATAGCACCTAGAACTTTTTTGATTTCACGACACCTATTTAAGTCTTGGTCAAATTCTATCGCGGTAAAAAAATGGCGGGAAAACAAGACACGCGAGCAGCTTGCTGCGAGCGAACCACGCGACATCTAGTTATTATTATATTATCGCACCCTTCGTGGAAAAACGCAGTAAGTTGATTTTATCAACTTTTCAGGAGCTAAAAAAAACTGTCCTACTAATTAGTTATAAGTCCTGGAAATAACCTTCAAAGAGAAAATAATAGCAAAATCTAGCCCGGATTGACCCACATTTATTAATTTTTAATTAATTGTCTATATTTGAAAAAAAATTAAAAAAACACGATTGCGTAGATATTCCACGAAACTATAATCAAACGTTCCGTTGTAAGTACAGACACTGCTTTATTATTACGTAGTGCAAACAACATTGACAGTTGTAACTTTACCTACAACGTTGTTCACCTTCCGATTTCATCGTACTCGGATGTTGTAAGTATTAGTTACTTCGTTCTTACACGAAAAATTTTAACAAAATGTTTTGCGTAAGTTGAGAAACCTATTTGTTCCACGTGAAAGTAAATGATCTTTGATAGTGTAACTATAGAAATTGCTTTTTTAATAAGGAAATATCTCAAAATAATTGTATGTATCTTTAAATACCTGTTTGTTGCAGGGGTTAGTCTAGAATGTAGAAGTATGTATGCTCATACATTATACGGGGTGGCCCAGAACTTCAAGTTCAAAATGAAAAATTAGATAGAGTGGCTCATTGGCTACTAGAAACACCCCCATGTATGTTCAGCCATTATTTATTATTATTTATAGTTTAGGAGATATGACCTATTTTGTACCTTTTTTCTAGATTTTCTAGCTTACTGCAGTAATCATCATTTTGTCGCTATCCCTTACTTCATAATTATCTTATACTTCATAACTATGTCTAAAGACATATACCGCTAGGTAAAAAAATAAAACAGTCAAATCAAAGATAAAAAAAAAGTTATTGGAAGTCAAAGTGAGAATTGGACCAAAATTGTCACAGTTGTTAAAACTTCGCCGAAGAATAATTTAACACATGAGATTGGCATGGACGCTGAAAGTAAGTATCTCTGAAAAACTGCTCCATTTAATAGGCTTTTAAACACATCCAAAAAAGTACCCCTAATAGAAGCAAAAAACTAAGTAATTAGACCTCAAAGATTGCAAGATAGACAGATTTGAAGGAAAAATTACATTCTCATACAATGTAGGTAGCTGCTTCTTTCTAACGTTGTTAAAGGTGCTCAAAGACACATTTTCAATAAAAAATCACGCTCATAATCGCTAACAGGGTAGACATAGCAACAGTCTGAAGACAAAACTTGCAGTCACTTTTGGTATTCATATTGTAATTAAGGAAAAAGTTTGGGTATCCCCAAACCGTTACTACATACATACTATGAGATACTAAAATAAAATCTTTCTGTCTTAAAATCTTTGAGGGCTAATTACTTAGTTTTATGCCCAGGAGGTCGCGTGAAGCCGCTGGATGCGGGCAGCGCAGGACCGATCGTCGTGGAGATCCTTGGGAGAGGCCTATGCCCAGCAGTGGGCGTCATACGGCTGATGATGATGACCCTATTAAGGGTACTTTTTTGGATGTGTCTAAAAGCCTATTAAATGGAACAGTTTTTAAAAACACTTTCAGGGTTCATGACAATCTCATGTGTTTATTATTCTTCGGCGAAGTTTTAACAATTGTAACAATTTAGACGAATTCTCACTTTGAATTCCAACTTCCAATGACTTTTTATCTTTCATTCGACTGTTTTTATTTTTTCACCTAGCGATACACATCCTTAGGTATAGTTATGAAGCAAAATAATTAGAAATTAGAAAGAAAAAAATTGAATTATTAAGAAAGGGATAGCGACAAAATGATGATTTCTGAAGTAAGATAGAAAATCAAGAAAAAGGTGTAAAATGGGTCAGATCTCCTAAACCGTAAATAATCGCTGAACATACATGGGGGTGTTTCTGGTGGCTAATGAGCCCCTCTATCAAATTTTTCATTTTGAACGTGAACTTTTGGGCCTGTATATTGAAATAAATAAAATCAGTGTTAAATTAAGTGTTTATTCTAATTTGTTTTAAAAAAATGAATATTTATTTACTAGCTGTGCCGAAAGCCGTTTGACCCGCATGCGTTTTCAGTTTTCAATCAATCAATCAGGGAGTTATTTATATTTGTAATTAAAATCTAACTTTGAATTTTAAAACGTTTATTAATTATTATATGCATAATCACAACGTCCATTTCTTGTTTGTGATGTAACTAGTTGTTAAGTGCAATAAAGTAATAGATAGACACAAAATATATTTATACGGTACATTTTGGCACTTGCCTTTATTAGAAAAACCTTCATTTTTAGTTAGTCATTAAGAGTTTTCTTGAACATTTTGCTCCTTTCCGATCACCCCCTCTTTGCTTTTCGGTAGAACCTGCAAATGACAAAATATAAAAAACTATTAAGTATGATAATAAATTACTAAAAAGAAAAATAACCATTAATACCTATTATAGTAAGCTTAGAGATGAGCCAATTTTCCAACGTATCCAAAAAAGCGACAGTGTCAGTGATAAAAATGTATGTGATTACATGTCAATCTCTCAAATCACTGTCACTGTCGTTTTACGTACTTAATCGTTTGCAACTTGGCTAAAACCCCATAAAAGCCAGTTGGTTTGCATAAGAGATAACTCTAGAAAAAACTACATTAAGCAAATCAAAAATATTTGTGGTTGTTATGATAAGAGGAAAATAACAGAATAATTATACCACAAATACACAGGCACTGACTATTTCAGAGAAACTTTACCACGCGCCGCTTCCAGGTTAGTAGGTAAATACCTATATCAATCTAGAATACAAATACTGAAAGGATATTCCGGCATACAAAACATGGAACGTTTTCAGCTGCTTATCTTCCCGGCCAAGTCGTAAATCAGAAATGGTACTAATATTAATTTTAAAATTAGTACTATTTCTTAATTACCGACATACATAAGTACTCAAAGTGACACCCATAACGCAGCCGAGCGGCGAGATCACTAGGACATTGCAGTCTGGTTACCGGATTGCCCAAAAGTAAGATGATCTGTGCGTCGGAGGGCATGTTAGGCAGTCGGTTGCGGCTTAAATAAGTATGCAGGTGTGTCGTCGTTACATGAGGCATGTCAAGGACCTATGGCGGCTCCGTAGTAACCCTGATACCAAGGTAGATGAGGTCAGTCAATTGTCTCAACCCACACGAGAGAAGGAGAAGTTTACTCGACTTTAGTAGGATACGGATAGGTACATACGAACCTTGAAGAGAATGTGTCTCATGTTGACTACGACGAGAAAATATCCCATAGTTTCTTGAAATATTTTTGCATTTCTGGTCATTCTTCCACTGGGTTGTACTGGATTGGGTTGCAGTATTAGTGGAATCTGTTAATTGTAACAATGGTTTAAATACATTGTTTGTAGGTAGGTACATAATGGACGTTAAGAAATAAAAAGGACCCATTACCAAATCACCCTAATAATTAGACACAAACCTAGATATTTTATCGTTATTTAGGTATTAAATAGAAGGTTAGTACCAATGCGTTAATAATAAAATGCATATCAAAGTCAAGCGAACAAATAACAACAAAATCAAGGGTGTTTTTGCAAAAGTTAACTTATATAACTAGGTAGATTATTCACAACCACGCCGAAATACTACAGTTGATGCTTCTGTGTAAACCTTACAAAACAAAATATTTATAATATTAATAGTCTAATAAATAGTAATATACTAAGTAGGTAAGGTAATAGGTACTTACCTAAAATCTAGCTAGTCTATTTATAAGTAAATAATTACTCACCATCTTTGATTTTGTCCAAGTTGAGCATACGTATAATCCTTGGGTTTTTTACTTCCACACAAAGATATGCACGCTTCGAGTAGCCACCATGAACAAATTAAATAGAGAGATAATTATTACATCTATCCAACATTCTAACAAAAATCGACCTTATTTATTACTACAATGCGATCGTTATTTGTAGGGTCGTATGCTGACTGACGGAATACCGTGGTAAAACCACGATCACAAATAGACAATCAGCTTTCACTCTACAAATAACGATCACAGTGAAATATTAATAAGGTCGTTTTTTTATAAACTTCGTCGGCAATAATTTTGTCTATGGGTGATCTTTGTTTTACCGTGATAAAACCACGATCAGCATACGACCCTACAAATAACGATCACAGTACAGTAATAATAGGGTCGATTTTTGGTTGAATAAAAAGTCGAGATTGACAAAAAATTGGTGGATAGATGTAATACCTCTCTAATATCGCCGGCGCGGCGTAAGTACAGCAACCAAATAAAACGTAGGGATTTACGCTAGTGATAACTAAGTATATTTATTTAGGACATTAATAAGTAGTATATATTTGTAGGTAATTAGAATAACACGACAAATGATTCAAATTATTGCCTTTAAAAGAATTGTATTCATATTTACGAAGAGTATAGTGTAAAATATGTCATCGAAAAATGAAGTTAAATGAAATAACGTAATAGTAATTGTAATAAGACCACGGTAACATGATCATTAACTAACATACGGATACCTGGATATACATAAAGCTGCCTCAGGTACATGCTCTATAAATAAAACAACCATTGAAATAATAAATAATAAGTATATTGGTTACTTACTCTAAATTTCCAAAACGCACGCGTGCTCAAACACAAGTGTACACGTGTTCAAAATGGTACGTCTGCCTTCGATGCGTGCTCGAATCAAAAAAGCCCCAATGAAAGACAAACACGCCTTTTTATACCCTTTCTCCTAGTGTTGCCATATGAAGGCAACACAAATTCGCACAAAATTACAGAAAACCTAACATTCGTCCATCCTGACGTCGTGCATGTCCTCATGCACGTAGACAAAACGTCTAATGTTCAAACCTAACATTCGGCGGGCCAAGTGATTCCACACTCATCGAGAACAGTTACAAAGCTTCACTTAAAATCTAAAAGTACAACGACATATAATCACATTTACGGGGTGAAACATCAGCTCTTCTTTCTAATCATTAAAGCTATTCAAGTTGTCAATAGTTCGCAAACCCTTCCTTCTCACGAACCATTGCAAAGCAATTGAGTGTGAACCTTCTTTCTCACACTTGTAATTATCGTATACAAACCTTCCTTCTTATATACGATAATTAAAATAATCATAATATAAAGCTACTCAAGTTGTCAATAGTTCGCAAACCCTTCCTTCTCACGAACCATTGCAAAGCAATTGAGTGTGAACCTTCTTTCTCACACTTGTAACTATCGTATACAAACCTTTCCTTCTTATATACGATAATTAAAATAATCATAATATTACAAAGCTATTCAAGTTGGCAATAGTTCGCAAACCTTTCTTTCTCACGAACTATTGCAAAGCAATTGAGTGTGAACCTTCTTTCTCACACTTGTAACTATCGTATACAAACCCTTCCTTCTTATATACGATAATTAAAATAATCATAATATTATAAAGCTATTCAAGTTGGTAATAGTTCGCAAACCCTTCTTTCTCACGAACTATTGCAAAGCAATTGAGTGTGAACCTTCTTTCTCACACTTGTAACTATCGTATACAAACCCTTCCTTCTTATATACGATAATTAAAATAATCATAACATTATAAAGCTATTCAAGTTGGCAATAGTTCGCAAACCCTTCTTTCTCACGAACTATTGCAAAGCAATTGAGTGTGAACCTTCTTTCTCACACTTGTAACCATCGTATACAAACCCTCCTCACAAAATTGAAAGTCACCTTAACTAAATAGCTATGAGCCCTCCTTCTCAAGCTATTACTAAATACACATCTTACAGTTTCATCCAACAAACAGTACCTCTACTTACTTTCTTTTGATTGTATATAATAATGACACAATCAGTCATCTTCATCACTACTTTCTTTATCATCATTAACGTGAATCCAGGGTGACATTCGATTTGTTAAATGAAGTAGTCATCAATCCCAACAAATTCAAACTCAAAAATATGTTTATTCAGTAGGTAACATTGTTACACTTTGAATCGTCAATTTTTACATCTTTAAGGGATTCCCGAACTGACAATAAAGTATAATTTTGCGTTTCGCATACTATTTCGTTCAACATAGGATTAATTTCCGCATCCATCTGAAGTCCAAACATTACCTCAGTCCGTCCCGTTGTCTTCCGACGGGTGTTGTTCATGCCCCATTGGACTCTACCTATCTTGTCATCCCAGACGTTCTTGTCAAAATTAAGATTTTGCGCAGTTAACGACCCTAACATCGTGCGATTACACTGCTCTACTTGTCCATTGGACCTAGGACTTGCAACTGCGTTCAACACGTGTCTAATACCTTTATCCGAGCAAAACGTTTGAACACGTACGATGTGAAGCAAGTACTGCGGTCGCTAATCATTCGATCTGGGTTTCTGAATGTATAGAAAATATCTTCTAATTCTCGCGTTGTTGTAACTGTTTTTGGTATTTCTGACTGGCCTGATAAATTTAGATTTCGTAAAGGCATCTACGACTACCAATAGGTAAGAGTTTTCCTCTCTTTGATCGCACAAAAAGGTCCAAGGTGATTGATGTACAGGGTGTGAAAAGGCACCTCGACTTTTCGTTTACGTGGAATAGGCCCTCATTTGAATTAGTTTTCTGTTATGTACTTTGACCCATCTGCAACAATATCAGTGGTAAGAAATTCCCGAATGCGACCCAGTTCACTATCACCTAATTGAAGAGTCTACAACCTGTCCCCCTCATTGATTGACATAACCGTCGGGTAAAGACCAGCGTCAATTTCCATTGAACTAAGATCCTCAATTGGGTTCCGAAATAGAAGGTCCACGTGCGACATTTTCGTGCCAGCACGATATTCAAAAAGCAAAAACAGCCACCAGCGGGCAATACGTCTAACCAAATCGCGTTTGGAAAGCATGGAGCGCAACGCACTACAATCGGTCATGATTTTGAAATTCTGACCCAGAAGATAAACCCGAAACTTTTGAGCGAACTTACTACCTATAGCAAGAGTCTCAAGTTTATAAACCTTTTCTCTTCTGGAGATGTCTGGCGACTATAGTACGCTACGGGATGGTAGGTGTCGTTTCCATTACGTCGCTGCATCAATATTCCACTGACGCCCACTTCACTGGCGTCAGTGTGCAACTGTGTTTCGGCGGTCGGGTCGTAAATGGCTAAGATTGGCCTATCTATCAGACTACTCTTGAGATCAACAAATGCGGCTTCTTGTTCCTCAGTCCAACACCATTCCACATCCTTCTTGAGCAACTTATTCAACGGATGTGATAAAGACGCGTAATTCCTTATAAATTTTCCGAAAATATCCTACTAGTCCCAGAAATTGGCGGACGGAATGTGGACTGGTGGGACGAGGAACATCAAACACTGACTGTGTCTTTTTGTCAGCCGGCCGCACCCTAGTAGCGCTAATATCATAACCCAAATAGTTAATAATTCTGCTGTAAGAAATTACATTTTGCCAAATTCAGAGTTAGGCTTGCCTTTTCTATCAACTGTAAAACCCTTTCTTACCTATCCAAACACTCTTCTACATCCTTTTCGTAAGTTAATACGTCATCGATGTAAGCAGTAGCTTCTGAGAACCTAGCGGAAACCAATACCTTATTCATCAGCCTTTGAAATACAGCTGGTTCGTTAGCCAACCCAAACGGCATACGATTAAATTCATATTGGTCGTCTGGGGTGATAAAGGAAGTTAAGGGTTTCGATTCTTCTGCAATAGGCACCTGGTAGTATCCAGATGCCAGATCCAAAGTTATAAAGTAGGCCTGCCCCACTAATCGAGCAATCTCGTCTTCAATCACTGCCATCAGGTACCTTATCTTAACTGTCATTGAATTCAGAAACCTATAACCAACACAGAGCCTTTGTTTACCGTCCTTCTTACGAACCAACATAATTGGACTCGCATATTCCGATACAATTTCTCGTACAATCCCCGCATTCATCATCTCACCAACCATTTCTCTTACTTGTTGTCGTTCCTTGTGCGACAATATGTAAGGCCGGTAAACCACAGGACGCTCAATATTCAATTCAATTTTCATTTCAGTCATATTTGTACATCCCAACTCCTCTAATGATTGCGCGAAGCAATGCTTGTATTCGTTCAAAATGTTAAAATAGACGTCGTTTATGTGGCTCTTCAAGCGTTTTTGCTAAAGTTAACATCTTTAGGTTCTATACCTAAATGCTCGCCAACGAGGTCTGTGGGTGATGTACAAATATGATTGACAATCTGAACTCTATTTCATCTACCTATAATATCACCTTCATCAATATAACAAAAGCTGACAATGGGGTAATATGAACAAAGAGCTGACCTTCCTCTACTTTGTATAACCCGCCGGCTATCGTGAATTCTCGGTTTGGCTTCCCCACGACTCTTCCGCTAAGCCTAACATATCAATTAATCACAACATCAGTACGAGCTCTGATAATCGCCTCTCCACTCAATCTTGCGCATGAAGCGGAGACGACCTTTACACTCGCAGTATCACCACTACCACCGTTAGCAAAAGGGAATTCATCATCATAATAAAACCTCAATTCGTTGGCATTCTTGAATACCAGCACCTGCTTCTGTTCGGTGAAGGACTGTCCTACTAATATCGGACAATTGAGCAGATTACTGTCAACCACGTGACACAAAACATCCGCACTAACACCGTCGATGCATAAATTAACCTGTGTCCTGCCCATGGACAAAATAAAATCACTACCAAAACTTTTAGTGGAGTCGGGGGTTGATCACAAGTCTACCCCAAAATCAGTGTCGTTGTTTGTTTTATGAGCGAAACTTCGCTACCGAAATCTATAAACGATATCATAGAGGTGTCATTTACCCTAACTGTATTGAAATATTTTGAGCCCGACTTAGAGGTAAGTATGCGCATGATTTTAGGAATGTTACCTAGATTATCACGGTTTTCAAAAAAAAAGGGACTGCAAGTTTCCATTTTATGACCGAACCTACGACATCCTGTACATTGGACCAGAGGTTTGGGGCATTTAAGATACGGGTAACCTTTTTCCCTACAGTTAAAACAAAATAATTTGTAACTTGAATTTTTTTTTTGAAGTCTTAACTGATTTATCCCTATTGTCATTATTACTTCCCGCTGTGGATTCAGTCGACTACTTTGTTTTATTAAAATGAAAGCGATCGGGCGGCGGTTGGTTCTCCTTATTACTCATCAGAAAATGGAGTTGATCAGGCTGCGTACATCGTAACGCTTATCGCTGGATCTAATTGTCTTGTCACTTAATCCGTGGATAATGCAGTCCACGGCTCGTTTCCCTTCGATGTCACACCGGTTCACGATGGCTAATTCTTCATAATAATAAACCTCTAGCGGTTCACCAAACCTACTCTTTCGCCTAAGCGTATCCTCCAGAGATTGGCCATAATCATGTTCAAAAGGAAATGCGTCTAACCACTTTTGCTGCCATTCTGCCTAGCTGTACAAAATAGAATTGAAGCTTTCATACCAAACTCTGGCCAACTCCTGCAGTTTCTGCATTGCGAAGTGGATAACGGTTGTTCTCATCCCATCCGTAAACAGTGGCACACTCATTAACTTTCTTTAACCAAGTATCAATCTTTTGACTTTTCGATGAGGGTCCAAATTCGGGTAACATGGTTCATAATACTACTGGAAGGATGTGATGTGGCGACTGCTTTCGGATTAGGTTAAGATCTTAAGTTAACTAATGATTCAACAATATTAAGAACATCTATAGATGAAAATGTAGGGCTATCTGACCTTTCTATTCCCTTAGCTGCCGACGAACGTCGCACCTCCTGCCCTTCGCCGCGACGTCGTTGGCTGTGTCGCTCGTTGTGCCGACGCGTGAAGCGACGTCTCTCTCCGGCTGCACTCCCGGCTCTCTCTCCGGCTGCGCTCCCGGCTTGTATCGGCTCGGCTCGGCTGCGCTCCCGGCTTGTATCGGCTCGGCTCGGCTCGGCTCGGCTCGGCTCGGCTCGGCTCGTCTCGGCTCGTTTCGGCTCGTCTCGGCTCGTCTCGGCTCGGCTCGGCTCGTCTCGGCTCGTCTCGGCTCATCTCGGCTCGTCTCGGCTCGGCTCGGCTCGTCTCGGCTCGTCTCGGCTCGTCTCGGCTCGGCTCGGCTCGGCTCGGCTCGGCTCGTCTCGTCAGTCGTCTTCGTGGAACGATCTCGTCTTCAAGAGGCATAATCTGGAACTCGAAAACATTGGAACATGTAAATATTCTTCAGACAACCCTATATGTATATATTTATACAGATATATTTCCAAAGTAAAATATCTCAAAAACGGTGTATCCTGATTAACACATATGGATACGATCCCACTTCTGAAATGTAATAAGACCACGGTAACATGATCATTAACTAACATACGGATACCTGGATATACATAAAGCTGCCTCAGGTACATGCTCTATAAATAAAACAACCATTGAAATCCATACTAATATTATAAATGCGAAAGTAACTCTGTCTGTCTGTCTGTCTGTCTGTCTGTCTGTCTGTCTGTCTGTCTGTTACTCTTTCACGCCTAAACGGCTCAACGGATTTTGATGAAATTTGGTATGGTGATAGATGATAACCTAGAAATGGTCATAGGCTATAAATAATCACGCCATCGTTCTTAGGGGGTAGGCAGTTGGCAGATAACTAAATTGATTTAGTGATTTGTAGTCGTTTTTGTTGGGACTTTTGCTCTTTCACGTCTAAACGGCTGAACGGATTTTAATGAAATTTAGTAAGGTAATAGTTGGTTATCTAAAAACGGTTGTACGATCAAATTGATCACGTCATCGTACTTAGGGGGTAGGAAGTAGGCAGAAAACTGAATTGAGTTAGTGATTTTTTTATGGTTTTTGCTGGGAGTTTTGTCTATCATGCCTAAACGGCTCAACGGATTTTGATGAAATTTAGTTAGCTGATAGATAGTAATCTAGAAAAGGATATGGCCTATTAATATTTATGCTATCGTACTTAAGGCGTAGGCAGTAGACAGAAAACTAGGTTAGTGATTTTTAATTGTTTGTTTTAAAAGTTTGCCTCATTCACGCCTTAACGTCTGAACGGAATTTTATAAGACTTGGTTAATTTAAAGATAGGATCTTAGGCACGGACACAGGCTACTTTTTATGGCGGGAAAATACCTCATTCCCGCGGAAATCTAGATTTCGTGATCGTGTCAAGAAGCGCATGACGCCATAGCTACTGGAATGATTTCGATGTTTTTTTTTAAACTGAGTGACCTCAAGTTAGTATTTGATCACTTTTCTAACTTAGAGGGTAGGTAGGCGCCATAATTTAGGGAATTTATGATAAAATTTTGATGCAACTGTCTTTATTAAACAGTTATATCTCATTCCTACAGGAACCTACACATAGCTATAGCTAGCTATCTATTAACATTAAAACTCTTTCTAGAATCACATTACGCCAATTAATTGATCTGATTTGTATAAGTTTTTTTATTCAACTAACTATTACATTACATACAGATAAAATCTAATTACTTACACCACATAATTAATATAGTACTACATGACTAGCTACGCTTTAAACTTGAGGAGGTAATTCGATAGACATTTATACGAACTTTAAGCCCAGTAATCAATAATAGTAATAAGGTAATACTCATTTTAGACAAAGAAACGGATAGGTAATCAGTTCTTCAACGAAATTATAACACCTACACTTAGTTTGTTTACTATTTAACGAGGGAAAATAATCCTTACTAATATTATAAATGCGAAAGTAACTCTGTCTGTCTGTCTGTCTGTTACGCTTTCCCGCTAAAACCTCTCAACCGATTTTGATTAAATTTGGCACAGACAATCTTTAGACCCTGAGAAAGAAAATAGGATACCTTTTATTGCGAAAAGAAGGGACGAAGAGATTGAAATAGGGGTTGAAAGTTTGTATGGGATATTTTAATTTTAAAATATAAATCCATGAAACTTTATATTTAAGCACTTGATAAAAAATAATTAAACATTTGTTCTAGCGTTGCTGAAATTTCGACCAGTGAGGGGGTGAAATGAGGGTTGAAAGTTTGTATGGGAGTTCGTCATTTTTGGGGATAAAACCACGAAACTTTATATTTAGGAACTTGATAAGAAATAAAAAAACAATTTGTTAAAGCGTTTTTGAAAATTCGATCTTTGAGGGGATGAAATAGGTGTTGAAATTTTTTATGAGGTTCGTCATTTTTCAAGATAAAAATATTAAATTTTGTGTTTAGGCACTAAATAACAAACAAAAAATCGTTTGTTCAAGCATTTTGAAATTTTTACCAGTATGGGGGTGAAATACGGGTTGAATGTTTGTATGGGTATTCGTCATTTTTGAAGATAAAACCATGAAACTTGGTACGTAGGTCTCTTAGGATGTGCAGAGTTTTTCAACAAACGGATTTTCCGAAATTCGAACGGAACGGAACGGATTCGGAACGGGAACTACGAAGCCAAACTTTTTGTATACAAAATATTAACCACTGAACCTAGGAACATGATATTTAGTAGTTTTGGGTGTATCAAGTTAAAAAAATTTGGCTTTTGTAGATAAAGTTCCTTTTAACGAATACTCTGCATCGCCGCCACTGCCGTCGGTCGTCGTTCGTCGTCGCGCACATTCGCCGAAGTGTGGCGGCAGTCAACGGCGCTGTCTTGTGGTGGGGGAGCGCACGTGGTGTATACGTGGCCTGCTCGCGAGTGTCGAGTCCAAACAATTTCTACATTTTAACAAATAATAACAAAATAGCAAACGTTGTGTACAAAAAAGTTTTAAATTAGGTCATTTTAAAATATTTTTGTACACAACGTGACGCTGACCCCTGTAAGTGTCTTGGACATAAGGGACCGATAAATATTCCTAGGTACCTAATTTCTGCCACTCAATGGAATACATAGGTACTTTATAACGACTGTAAACAGATATTTTTTATTTTTTTTAAATATACCTACTTACTCTCTTTTAATCACATGCTATACCGTTCCTTTTATATAATCCTTAATATTCAAATTAAAAGTACGCAGACGAAGTCGCGGGTACCAGCTAGTAATAAATAATAAGTATATTGGTTACTTACTCTAAATTTCCAAAACGCACGCGTGCTCAAACACAAGTGTACACGTGTTCAAAATGGTACGTCTGCCTTCGATGCGTGCTCGAATCAAAAAAGCCCCAATGAAAGACAAACACGCCTTTTTATACCCTTTCTCCTAGTGTTGCCATATGAAGGCAACACAAATTCGCACAAAATTACAGAAAACCTAACATAATATCAAACCTTGCTTGGAAAAAACTACGTATTTATATTTACACCAAACCGTTACGCTAAAAGATTCGCAGAATAGGCAAGTAGCTGGAGTTACACCAAAAAGTAACGCTACAAGATTCGTGAAAGAACGAAGTAACTAGACGTACAACCATTGTCGTGTCGTATAATGTCGTGAAACATGTCAGTACGTTTACTTACGACTCGACCATCCTAAAAAACTTTCGTGTAAAATCGACGTAAGTGTTATTATGACTTTACTATAAGGGAAAATTAGAAAAAAAAATCATGTATTTATACTTACTTTCTTATTATGGGGGAAAAATATTTTTATCAATGTTGCACAATTTCATTATTTTTGTAATATTTTCTTCATTTTTACTGATATCGTAATGAAAATTTGTGAGAAGGTGTATTCGTGTACGCTAAATTGAATGGTGCAATAATAGTATTTTATGCAACAGTTGTATAAGAAGGGTCAAAAAATGCGAGTGGCGTGAGTTGCGATGTGAGCCTTGGCGAACATCGCAATAAGAGACGCCACGAGCATTTTTTGACCTAGTTATACAACGTTGCATACAATACTTTTTCTACGACGACGTAATTTTAAATGAAACAAACGAAACACAAAAATTTTCCAATTTATTTTCCAACGCGCGGGAAAATGGCGGCAAATGTATACTTTTTTTTTATAGTATATCTATGGCACCAAACAAAGTAAAGGTGCCAGTTTTCAGGTCAAAAAAAAAAACAACAACAATGCTTTTTTGGCGACATTATAGTACAGTTACACTTTGTAAACAATGCTTTTATAGGCCATAGAGCGTACACTTTTTCAAAGAGTTTAATTATGTATGTACTTATATTAGACTTTTTGGTTATTTAAATGCCAGATTAAAGTAGAGGAGTAGAAAAAAAAAAAAATGTCGCTAGTCCACTTACTGCGTTTTTCCACGGGGGGTGCGTTATATATAGCTACAAACCCATGTAGTGACTGACTGACTGACATAGTTGTTCTCCCAGAAGGAGCGTCGGGGGGTAAAAATAATGTATGAGAAAAGTGATCAAAACCTCCCGGTGAGTATGGGAAAACTTCCAGATCTTGGAAAACTGCTCCGCATCAGGGAGACACCCTGCGGCCTGGCGAAACTATCGCACCTGGAACGATTCTTTTTTCACAAAACCTACTTAAATCTTGGTCAAATTCTATTGGCGGTGAAAAAAAATCAAAATGGCGGAAAAACAAGATGGCCGCCATACAAAAAAATATTTTTCCAGAAAATGTCTCGAAGGTAAAAACGATGTATGGGGACGTAATAAGAAGATCATGTTGAGAACTTAAATACTACTCAACCTTCAAAAACTGCTCCTCATCAGAGAGACACCCCACGGCCTGGCGAAACTATGGCACCTGGAACGACTATTTTTTCACAGAACCTATTTAAATCTTAGTCAAATTCTATCGTGAGTGAAAAAAATCAAAATGGCGGAAAAACAAGATGGCCGCCATACAAAATTTTTGTTTTTCCTGAAAATGCCTTGGGGGTAAAAAATATATATGGGGATGTAATCAGAACGTCTTGTTGAGTATGGATATACTTCTCGATCTTGGAAAGCTGCTCCGCATCAGGAAGACACCCTACGGCCTGGCAAAACTATCGCACCTGGAACTTTTTTATTTTCACGAAACCTATTTAAATCTTGGTCAAATTTAGTTGCCGGTGAAAAAAAATCAAAATGGCGGAAAATCAAGATGGCCGCCATACAAATTTTTCGTTTTTCCTGAAAATGCCTCGGGGGTAAAAATGATGTATGAGGAATGTGATCGAAACATCATGTTGAGTATGGAAATACTTTTCGATCTTCGAAACCTGCTCCGCATCAGGGAGACACCTTACAGCCTGGCGAAACTATCGCACCAGGAATGATTCTTTTTTCACAAAACCTACTTAAATCTTGGTCAAATTTTATCGCCAGTGAAAAAAAAAACAAAATGGCCGAAAAACAAGATGGCCGCCATACAAATTTTTGTTTTTCCAGAAAATGTCTCAGAGGTAAAAATGATGTATTCGGGTGTGATCGGAACGTCATCTTGGAAAACTGCTCCGCATCAGGGGTCACCCTACGGCCTGGCAAAACTATAGCACCTAGAACTTTTTTGATTTCACGAGACATATTCAAGTCTTGGTCAAATTCTATCGCGATAAAAAAATGGCGGGAAAACAAGACACGCGAGCAGCTTGCTGCGAGCGAACCACGCGACATCTAGTTATTATTATTTATTTATTATATATAGCTACAAACCCATTGACTCACTGACTCACTGACTCACTGACTCACTGACAGGGTTGTTCTCCCAGAAGGAGCGTCGGGGGGTGAAAATGATGTATGGGGGGTGTGATCGAGATCTTCCGGTGAGTATGGGAAAACTTCCAGATCTTGGAAAACTGCTCCGCATCAGGGAGACACCCTACGGCCTGGCAAAACTATCGTACCTGGAACTTTTCTGTTTTCACGAAACCTATTTAAATCTTGGTCAAATCCAATCCCCGCTGAAAAAAAAACAAAATGGCGAAAAAACAAGATGGCCGCCATACAAAATTTTCGTTTTTCCAGAAAATGCCTCGAGGGTAAAAATGATGTATGGGAGTGTAATCGAAGTGTATTGTCGAGTACGGAAAATGTTCTCAATCTTTGAAAACTGCTCCGCATCAGGGCGGCACCCTACGGCCTGGCAAAACTAAAAAACCTGAATCAATTTTTTTTTCGGGTAATATATTTAAATCTTGGTCAAATTAAATTGCCGGTGAAAAAAAAACAAAATGGCGGAAAATCAAGATGGCCGCCATACAAATTTTTCGTTTTTCCTGAAAATGCCTCGGAGGTAAAAATGATGTATAGGAATGTGATCGGAACGTCATGTCAAGTATGAAAATACATTTGGGTTTTCGATAGCTGCTCCGCATCAGGGAGACACCCTACGACCTGGCAAAACTATCGCACGTGGAACTTTTTTGTTTTCACGAAACCTATTTAAATCTTGGTCAAATTCTATCGTGAGTGAAAAAAAATCAAAATGGCGGAAAAACAAGATGGCCGCCATACAAATTTTTTTTTTTTCCAGAAAATGTCTCGGAGGTAAAAATGATGTATGGGGGTGTAATCGGAAGGTCACGTTAAGTATGTTACTTCTTGATCTTTAAAAACTGCTCCGCATTAGGGAGACACCCTACGGCCTGGTGAAACTATCGCACGTGGAACTTTTTAGTTTTCACGATACCTATTTAAATCTTGATCAAATTTAATCGCCGGTAAAAAAAAAAACAAAATGGCGGAAAAACAAGATGGCTGCCATACAAAATTTTGTTTTTCTAGAAAATGTCTCAGGGGAAATAACTGTGTATAGGGTTGTAATCGGAACGTCTTGTGGAGTATGGAAATACTTCTCGATCTTTGAAAGCTGCTCCGCATCAGGGCGACACCCTACGGCCTGGCGAAACTATCGCATCTGGACCTTTTTTGTTTTCACAAAACCTATTTAAATCTTGGTCAAATTTTATTGCCGGTGAAAAAAAATAAAATGGCGGAAAAACAAGATGGCCGCCATACACATTTTTTAAGATAAGATAATTTTTCCTAGAAAATTCCTCAAGGTCAAAAAATATGTATAGGGGTGTGATCGGAACGTCATCTTGGAAAACTGCTCCGCATCAGGGAGACACCCCACGGCCTCGCAAACTAGAGCACCTAGAACTTTTTTGATTTCACGAGACCTATTTAAGTCTTGGTCAAATTTTATCGCCTGTGAAAAAAAAACAAAATGGCCGAAAAACAAGATGGCCGCCATACAAATTTTTGTTTTTCCAGAAAATGTCTCAGAGGTAAAATTGATGATCGGAACGTCATCTTGGAAAACTGCTCCGCATCAGGGAGACACTCTACGGCCTGGCAAAACTATAAAACATGGAGCAATTAATTTTTCACGAAACCTATTTAAATCTTGGTCAAATCCAATCGCCGGTGAAAAAAAAAACAAAATGGCGGAAAAACAAGATGGCCGCCATATAAATATTTGTTTTTTCCGAAAATGCTTCAGGAGTAAAATGATGTCTGAGGGTTTTGATCGGAATGTCATCTTGGAAAACTGCTCCGCATCAGGGAGACACCCTACGGCCTGGCAAAACTATAGCACCTAGAACTTTTTTGATTTCACGACACCTATTTAAGTCTTGGTCAAATTCTATCGCGGTAAAAAAAAACAAGATGGCCGAAAAAATTTTGTTTTTCCAGAAAATGTCTCGGGTGTAAAAATTATGTATAGGGGTGTGATCGGAACGTCGTCTTGGAAAACTGCTCCGCATCAGGGAGACACCCTACGGCCTGGCAAAACTATAGCACCTAGAACTATTTTGATTTCACGAGACCTATTTTAGTCTTGGTCAAATTGGCCATGCTACGATTTTTTTATGTATTTGTTTTATAATTTATTTTGAAAATATAGTCCATTTTAAGGAACCAATTTCGATATTTTTGTGTTTTATCAATCCTATCTATTTTTTAGAAACACTTAAAATTTCACCCTTGGTGACGTCACTAAAGCAAGAATTAAAAAATGCCTTTGCCTACAAAAAAAAGCGTCAATATCAATACTGTCAGTTCAATACTGAACTGTCAGTGATTGTCAGTCCAATTCAGTCCATCTCGCCAAACTCAGATGAAACTTGTTGAAACGTTACTTTATGTGTACCTAATTACATATTTAAATTACATATAAAAATTACAGCAATAAATCACAATTATGTATGTATTTTTATGAGCAACTAGGTATAATTATAACACTTACATAAGAGCTTTCGCTCCTCTGATCTCCGAAATATTGTGGTTGCTGGAGTTGGTCATAAACTCTAAAATCATGACGTTGTTCACTCGCGGTAAATTACGAGAGTCGGCTTTTTCGAAATTAGCTGTTCTAGTCGCCATCGCAATAAAGAATACAGACAGAAACAGAATAGCTTGTTGAATAATTTGAATATAACCTCATCAACAACTTGTGTCAACTATCAATACCACTTGTCATAAATGAACTTTTTGTAAGCAGGCAAAGGCATATTTTTATACATCTTGTTACAAAGGTCAAATAAAGGTCAATCATTTTAATAAAATATCTTCAAAAATACTGAAAAATAAAAAAAAGTAAATATAGGGAGTTGTTTCAAATTCATTTATCTCGAAATGGTTTTCAGCTTTCTGTACTTTTACAAAAACCGAGCATGGCCAATTCTATCGCGGTAAATAAATGGCGGGAAAAAGCTTTGAACTAATACAGGACACGCGAGCAGCTTGCTGCGAGCGAACCACGCGACATCTAGTTATAATATATATAGCTATAAACCCATGTACTGACTGACTGACTCACTCACTCACTGACAGAGTTGTTCTCCCAGAAGGAGCGTCGGGGGGTAAAAATGGTGTATGGGGGGTGTGATCGGGACCTCCCGTTGAGTATGGGAAAACTTCCAGATCTTGGAAAACTGCTCCGCATCAGGGAGACACCCTACAGTCTGGCGCAACTATTATACCTGGATCATTTTTTTTTCGCAAAACCTATTTAAATCTTGGTCAAATTCTATCGTGGGTGAAAAAAAATCAAAATGGCGGAAAAACAAGATGGCTGCCATACAAAAAAATGTTTTTCCAGAAAATGTCTCGGAGGTCAAAATGATGTATGGGAGTGTAATTGGAGCGTCTTGTCTAGTACGGAAAATATTCTCAATCTTCGAAATCGTCATATTGAGTATGGGAATACTTCCCGACCTTCAAAAACTGCTCCGCATCAGGGAGACACCCTACAGTCTGGCGCAACTTTTATACCTGGATCAATTTTTTTTTCACGAAACCTATTTAAATCTTGGTCAAATTTTATTGCCGGTGAAAAAAAAAACAAAATGGCAGAAAAACAAGATGGCCGCCATACAAATTTTTGTTTTTGCAGAAAATTTTTCAGAGGTAAAATTGATGTAGAGGGGTGTGATCGGAACGTCACCTTGGAAAACTGCTCCGCATCAGGGAGACACCCTATGGCCTGGCTAAACTATCAAATATAGAACATTTTTTTTTCCACTAAACCTACTTAATTCTTGGTCGAATTCAATTGCTCGTGATAAAAAATCAAAATGGCGGAAAAACAAGATGGCCGCCATACAAAATTTTGTTTTTCCAGAAAATGTCTCGGGGGTAAAAACAATGTACGGGGGATTTGATCGGAATGTCATGTTGAGTATGGAAGTACTTCTCGATCTTTGAAATCTGCTCCGTATCAGGGAGACACCCTACGGCCTGGCAAAACTATAGCACCTAGAACTTTTTTGATTTCACGAGACTTATTTTAGTCTTGGTCAAATTCTATCGCGGTAAAAAAATGGCGGGAAAACAAGACACGCGGGCAGCTTGCTGCGAGCGAACCACGCGACATCTAGTTATACTATATATAGCTGGAGACCCACTGACTGACTGACTGACTGACTGACTAACTGACTGACAGGGTTGTTCTCCCAGAAGGAGCGTCGGGGGGTAAAAATGATGTATGGGGTGTGTGATCGGGACCTCCCGGTGAGTATGGGAAAACTTCCAGATCTTGGAAAACTGCTCCGCATCAGGGAGATACCCTACAGTCTGGCGCAACTATTATACCTGGATCAATTTTTTTTTCGCAATATCTATTTAAATCTTGGTCAAATCCAATCGCCGGTGAAAAAAAATCAAAATGGCGGAAAAACAAGATGGCCGTCATACAAAAAAATGTTTTTCCAGAAAATGTCTCGGTGGTAAAAATTGTGTATGGGGGTGTGATCTGGACCTCCCAGAGAGTATGGGAAAAACTCTAGATTTTGAAAACTGCTCCGCATCAGGGAGTTACCCTACGGCCTGGCAAAACTATCGCACCTGGAACGATTATTTTTTCACAAAACCTATTTATTGTACCTATGTATTGTAAAAATATTAAAAGGAGCGCGGAGTGCGTGAGAAGGTTATGTAAGTCCGCCGATATCATAGCTCTTCAAGAAACTTGGTTGTATCAACATGATTTATCTATGCTAAGTCAGATTGACACAGGCTTCAGTTACACGGCAAAATCTTCTATGGACTCATCTTTGGGCATTTTACGAGGCAGGCCATATGGCGGAGTGGCGCTGATGTGGCGGAAGAATGTTTTTCAGAGCGTTTCTGTAGTGAAGTGTACTAGTGATCGCATGGTGTGTATCAAGGCTGGTATAGGTGAAAACCGTGAAATATTAGTTTTTTCTGTGTATATGCCGACAGACAAACCGGTCAATCTTCCGGAATTTACTCAATGTTTGGGTGAATTAAATGCCATAATACAGGTTTGCGATGTGGATGTTGTTTACATGTTGGGGGACTTTAATGCTCACCCGACGGCAGATTTTGGTGATGAGCTTATGAGCTTCTGTGACGAAAATGAGTGGATTATTGCAGATATTCTGAAGTTGGGCGTGTCGTCCAATACTTATACTTTTGAAGATGAGTCAAATAAGCGTAAAAGTTGGTTAGATCACTGCCTGGTTACCAAAGCTGCTGGGCCGTCGGTGGTGAGTATTAAGGTTCACAATGATATTTACTGGTCTGATCACTTCCCTGTAGAACTGAAATGTAATTTAGAGATAATTAAACCTAAACTAGTGTCCAAAAATAATACAAATAGTCATGTTATATGGGGAGTAAGGGACACGGAAGAAATAAATAAATATTATAATATTTGTAATGATAGACTAAGAGACGTTGATTTCCCTGTAGAATTTCATAAATGTGCCGATTCCATGTGTCATGATTTAGGGCACAGACTTGTTATTGATAGGTTTTGTTATAATGTTGTTAGCATTTTATCTCAGGCATCGCTGAAAAGTCGCAATAACTCAGCTAAAAAACCAGCTAACATAAGAATTGTCTACGGCTGGAATAAGCACGTTAGAGATGCTCATAGGCAGGCTAGACTGGACTTACACATGTACTTATATTACGGTAAACCGGACAGAGGGCCTATCTATGAAAAAATGAGAGAAAGCCGTAGAATCTTTCAGTCTCGCTTAAAATTCTGCCTCAATAATCAAGAGCAGATTAGAATGGATATCCTTGCATCCCAACATTCCACTAAAAAATTCAACAAATTTTGGAAGGGTACAAAAAAACCTTAATGGCAGGGTTAGCCTGCCTGTGAGCATTGATGGTGTTAGTGAGCCTAGATCCATAGCGAATATCTTTAAGGATAATTTTCGTGTGAAATCCGGCCTGCCTTCGGAGCCCATTTCTGGGCCCTGCATGGTGGAGCAACCGGTCAGATTCTCTGCAAAGGATGTTCTTAATGTTATTAAGTATATGAAGAGGGGCAAATCTCCAGGCCATGATGGGCTCAGCATTGAGCACCTTCAGCATGCCGGACCACACCTCAGTAGGGTACTGGCTATGCTGTATACGTTCTGCTTGCGACATTCATACTTACCATCAGATCTTATGAGAACTGTAGTAGTGCCCATAGTAAAAAAAAACGCCACGGCTGATACTTCTGATAAGTCTAATTATCGACCTATTTCCTTAGCGACGGTAAAAGCTAAAGTTTTTGATGGGTTATTGGACAAAAATATTGAGTCAGCATTGACATTGCATGATACGCAATTCGGATTCCGGCGGGGTCTCTCTACAGAAAGTGCTATATTGGCTTTGAAGCACACTGTGAATTATTATGTGAAACGGAAAACCCCTGTGTATGCCTGTTTCTTGGATTTGTCCAAAGCTTTTGATATGATACTAAATCAAATTTGATTTAGTATCATATCAAAAGCTTTGGACAAAGCTAAGGGAAGCTGGGGTGTCATCAGACATAGTAGCCCTCTTTTCATATTGGTACAATCATCAATGCAATGCAGTTAAGTGGGGTAATGCATACTCGGATGACTACCGGCTTGAATGTGGTGTGAGGCAGGGAGGGCTCACCTCACCAAGGCTTTTTAATGTTTATGTAAATAAACTTATCGAGGGGCTCAGCAGTATGCATATCGGGTGTCATGTAGATGACGTATGTGTAAATAACCTAAGTTATGCTGATGACATGGTGCTGCTGAGCCCCTCGATAGGGGGTTTAAGAAAACTCTTACATGTATGTGAGACTTATGCTGGGGAACATGGTTTAAAATATAATGAAAGAAAGAGTGAGTTCATGCTATTTAAAGCTGACAAAATATGGCCGACTATCATACCTCCAATCACTCTAAATAGCACACCTTTGAACCGTGTTTCCCAGTTTAAATATCTTGGTCACATAGTCACTGAAAATTTATGTGATAATGCTGATATTGAGAGGGAGCGCAGAGGGTTATCGGTACGTGGTAATATGTTGGCACGCAGGTTTGCTCGGTGTTCAGCAGAAGTTAAAATTACGCTGTTTAAGGCATACTGTCAGACTTTTTATGCGGGCAGCCTGTGGGCCAACTTTACACTTGGGGCCTATAACGCTCTGCGTATCCAGTACAATAATGTATTTAGGGCTCTGTTTAGGCTCCCTCGTTACTGCAGCGCCTCAGGCATGTTTGCCGATGCTGGAGTCGACGACTTTTACGCGGTAATTCGCAAAAAAGTTGGCTCATTAGTACGCAGAGTGCGAGGGAGCACGAACAGCGTCCTTAGGATGGTGGGAGACCGGCTGGACTCCGCGCTGCTGGGCCGGTTCACCGAGCTGCACGTGTTGCGCCCGAGCGCACGGTGAGGTTGCCCATCTGCTTATTATCTACATTACTTGTTACTAACATAACATGTAAGTTAATCATACTAACATATCTATGGACTGTAGTCTGAGAATAAATGATTTTTATTTTTATTTTTTTTTATTTATTTAAATCTTGGTCAAATTTTATTGCCGACGAAAAAAATCAAAATGGCGGAATAACAAGATGGTCGCCATACAAATTTTTCATTTTTCCTGAAAATGCCTCGGGGGTAAAAATGATGTATAGGGTTGAGATCGGAACGTCATGTTGAGTTTGAAAATACTTCTTGGTTTTCGATAACTGCTCCGCATCAGGGAGACACCCTACGGCCTGGCAAAACTATGGCGCCTGGAACATTTTTTTTTCCACCAAACCTTTTAAAATTTTAGGCAAATGACAATGGGCACTTTTGTATGAAACTTGGTCCAAGAACCTCCACTGATGAGACTTATATGTAATGAAAGCTTATGCTTTCCCTATGATTCTGGCAAAGTTCTATCAGATTCTGTCCCGGGGTTCTTTTTTTACGGCCATGTTTGTCCTGGCTAAAAATGTGATAAAATACAGTGGGAGCTAAAATCGACTCAAGATTTGTTGCTGGATAACTAAGTCTACATAAATAATTATGTATCATATTGTATATCATTTTAAAGAGGATCTTTTCCAGAATCCGAAACATAAAAAAAAAAAATCTTTTTGTAAGCGAATTATAGTCAATTTATATCTGCAGCGCCATTGTTTCTCGGTAGCTAAGTTCAAGTTTCATGCCTTTTACCCCTTCCAAAAGTATCTTACCGATTTTTTTTATATTGTTTCCGGAATTTGATCTGAGTGATAATAACAAGAAAAATAAATAGACACCTCTCCGATAGAGACCGCCTAAGCTATTGCCTAAATCGTCATCATTAGCAAGTCATTACGGTATTGCATATTATAAGCTTATCAGCAACTTGGAACTTGGTCCAAGAACCTCCACTGGTGAGACTTGCATGTAATGATAGCTTATACTTGTCCTATGATTCTGGCAAAGTTCTATCAAACTCTGTCCTAGGGTTTTTGTACGGCCATATTTGTCCTGAGTGTACAGTAGTGGACTGCAAAATCACCTCAGGATTTGTTGTCGAAAAACTATTTAACTAAGTCTATATACATAATTATATATCATAATGTATATCAATTTTAAAGGGGAAGGTTATCAGAATCAGAATCACAAATAAAAAAAAATGCATTAAGTATGTAAACGACTTTTAGCCAACTCACGTCCGTAGCACCATTTTTCTCAGCAGCTACGTACGAGTTTCGCGCCTTCCAACCTTTCCAAAGAAGCCCAATCATTTTTTCCTTCTTCTGATATTGCATTCTTAACCTGACAAGTGACAACAACAAGAAATAAAATAGATACCATTCCGATAGAGGCCGCGTAAGCTATGGACCTATTGCAAGATAACGTACTCAAAGGCTAGTCATTATAATCCAACAGACGTAACATGATTAGAATGCGGCGGGACGGAAATGTAGTACATCGCCTTATGCGAAAGAGACGAAATATGTGTCTCTTTAACACTAACAGCAATACAACTATACAACTATACAGCTTAGTACGAGAGAAACAAGAAATAAGTCATTCTAATCAAGATGCAATACAATGACTCTATTGTATACAAAAGAAACACATTAAACAAGTTCAGGCAATAACTGGTGCAAAAGGCGGCTTTATTGCCAAGGTAGCAATTACTACCAGGCAACCTTACGTTTACGATACGTTTGTTGTACCATTCGGCATTGTTTATAAGACAAGATATAAGCCTGGGTTAATAAAACAAGATTGTGGTGAAAGAAAACATACTACATTTGCGTCCTCCCGCATTCTAATCATGTTACGTCTGTTGGATTATAATGACTAGCCTTTGAGTACGTTATCTTGCAATAGGTCCATAGCTTACGCGGCCTCTATCGGAATGGTATCTATTTTATTTCTTGTTGTTGTCACTTGTCAGGTTAAGAATGCAATATCAGAAGAAGGAAAAAATGATTGGGCTTCTTTGGAAAGGTTGGAAGGCGCGAAACTCGTACGTAGCTGCTGAGAAAAATGGTGCTACGGACGTGAGTTGGCTAAAAGTCGTTTACATACTTAATGCATTTTTTTTTATTTGTGATTCTGATTCTGATAACCTTCCCCTTTAAAATTGATATACATTATGATATATAATTATGTATATAGACTTAGTTAAATAGTTTTTCGACAACAAATCCTGAGGTGATTTTGCAGTCCACTACTGTACACTCAGGACAAATATGGCCGTACAAAAACCCTAGGATAGAGTTTGATAGAACTTTGCCAGAATCATAGGACAAGTATAAGCTATCATTACATGCAAGTCTCACCAGTGGAGGTTCTTGGACCAAGTTCCAAGTTGCTGATAAGCTTATAATATGCAATACCGTAATGACTTGCTAATGATGACGATTTAGGCAATAGCTTAGGCGGTCTCTATCGGAGAGGTGTCTATTTATTTTTCTTGTTTTTATCACTCAGATCAAATTCCGGAAGCAATATAAAAAAAATCGGTAAGATACTTTTGGAAGGGGTAAAAGGCATGAAACTTGAACTTAGCTACCGAGAAACAATGGCGCTGCAGATGCAAATTGACTATAATTCGCTTACATAAAGACTTTTTTTGTTTTTTTTTTTTATGTTTCTGATTCTGGAAAAGATCCTCTTTAAAATGATATACAATATGATACATAATTATTTATGTAGACTTAGTTATCCAGCAACAAATCTTGAGTCGATTTTAGCTCCCACTGTATTTTATCACATTTTTAACCAGGACAAACATGGCCGTAAAAAAAGAACCCCGGGACAGAATCTGATAGAACTTTGCCAGATTCATAGAGAAAGCATAAGCTTTCATTACATATAAGTCTCATCAGTGGAGGTTCTTGGACCAGATTCGCCCATTCTCCTTTTATCGCTGTTGAAAAAAAAACAAAATGGCCGAAAAACAAGATGGCCACCATACAAATTTTTGTTTTTCCAGAAAATGTCTTGGGTGTAAAAACGATGTATAGGGGTGTGATCGGAACGTCATCTTGAAAAACTGCTCCGCATCAGGGAGACACCCTACGGCCTGGCAAAACTATCGCACCTGGAACTTTTCTGTTTTCACGAAACCTATTTAAATCTTGGTTAAATCCAATCCCCGGTGAAAAAAAAAAAAACAAAATGGCGGAAAAACAAGATGGCCGCCATACAAAGTTTTATATTTCTAGAAAATGTCTCGGGGAAAATAACTGTGTATAGGGTTGGAATTGGAACGTCTTGTGGAGTATGGAAATACTTCTCAATCTTTGAAAGCTGCTCCGCATCAGGGCGGCACCCTACGGCCTGGCGAAACTATCGCATCTGGACCTTTTTTGTTTTCACAAAACCTATTTAAATCTTGGTCAAATTTTATCGCCGGTGAAAAAAAAAACAAAATGGCGGAAAAACAAGATGGCCGCCATACAAAATTTTGTTTTTCTAGAAAATTCCTTAAATTCAAAAAATATGTATAAGGGTGTGGTCGGAACGTCATCTTGGAAAACTGCTCCGCATTAGGGAGACACCTTACGGCCTGGCAAAATTATAGCACCTAGAACTTTTTTGATTTCACGAGACCCATTTAAACAAGATGGCCGCCATACAAAGCTTCGAACTAATACAGGACACGCGAGCAGCTTGCTGCGAGCGAACCACGCGACATCTAGTTAAGAATATACCCGTAGACGTGTTGTTTGATAGTGGGTCTGATATTTCGTTGATTTCCGAGTCAGTTCTTAATTCTTTTGATTTTAACCGGATACCCACATATCGTTTAATGCGTGGCCTAGGTGGCCATGAGATCGAATCAATTTCTTACGTCACAACAATCATACAATTTCCTGAGGTATCGGTAGAAGTGGATTTATACGTTGTCCCCAGTGGTTGCATTACTGCTCCTATTTTGATAGGTACTGACGTGCTTAATAGAAGCGGAATGACGTTTTTATTTATTTTATTTATTTATTTATTTATACACAATTTACATAGTCATTACAGGCAATCCCAATTCAACTATGTAATGCAATTTTACTTAATATTATAAACTCAAGAGTTTTACAACTAAGTCTGTGAATTTCGTTAACGAACACGTAAATAGATCAATGTCAGTATGGAGTACGGAGATAGTATTAATGGTCTTTAGTGCGCGCGCTACTGGAGCGTAGCTGCCGAGGTTGGTGCGCGCAGTGGGCACCGCAAACATTCGGGGAGGCCGTCTAGTTTTTCGAGCGTCTAATGGCACACATACCTAATGTGTAATAATCTAATGTATAGTAATCTAATGACATATGTTCGGACTAATGAGACCCAACGTTTGAGGAGGTTACAAAATATACCGTCCGTGCTGCAAGTGTCTACAGTGGGGTTTGATGATAATAACATTAATACACCCCTATTGGGCGAGGATAGAAATTGTTTGTTACGCGTCATCAATGACTTTTCGAGTACTTTTGTCACCGGAACCGCAACCTCTACGGTAAATACAGGTAGCATGGACATAAAACTAACTTCTACCGCGCCAATAGTTCATCGACCTTATAAACTTTCGATTGACGAGAAAATTAGAGTGCGCGACATAATTAATGACTTGATGGAGAAGGGCATCGTTCGAGAATCACAATCAGAGTACGCGAGTCCTATCATTCTCGTCAAGAAAAAGGACGGGAGTGATAGGATGTGCGTTGATTACCGCGAGCTTAACGCTGTCACGGTTAAAGAACGGTTCCCTTTACCCCTTATTGATGACCACGTTGATAAGCTTGGTGGCTTTAAATACTTTACAAGCCTCGATATGGCGACGGGCTTCCACCAAATACCCATTAAAGATGACGAGTCAATCAGCAAAACTGCCTATGTTACGCCCGAAGGGCACTTCGAATATTTAAAAATGCCTTATGGTCTAGCTGACCCCCGAATAGTGTACCAAAGGTTCATATCAAAGACACTTAAGCCGTTCATAGATTCTGGTAGGGTGTTGACCTATATTGATGACGTGTTGATTTTATCTAACACAGTGCAGGAGGGTATTGATCTGTTACGGCAGGTTCTACAAGTGCTTACTCAAGCAGGGTTCTCGGTTGACCTCAAAAAATGTTCTTTTCTGTCCACTGAAGTTGAATATTTAGGACGGTTAGTGAGCAATGGTCAGGTACGACCGAGCCCTAAAAAGGTGGAAGCGCTGGTAAAGTCTCCCAGACCTACCAATGTTAGGGAGGTTCGCCAATTCCTAGGCCTCGGCGGTTATTTTCGCCGGTACATTGCGGGATATTCATCTAAGACTGCTCCTATTGCGAAGCTTCTGCGAAAAGGTGAACCTTTCTCTTAGGGTCCAGAACAGGACAAGTCTCGCGATTACGTTATACACTGTTTGACGCACGAACCTGTTTTAGCGATCTTTGACCCAGCTTTGCCAACAGAACTGCACACTGACGCCAGTTCAGTAGGGTTAGGTGCGATACTAATGCAGGAGCATTCCGATAAGAAGAAAAGGGTCGTTGGTTATTACAGTAGATCCACTCAGGGGGCTGAATCACGATACCATGGTTATGAACTGGAAACGTTGGCAATAGTTCGAGCACTCCAGCATTTTCGTCATTACTTGATAGGTATACATTTTAAAATTGTGACGGACTGTAATTCACTGAAGTTAACTGAACGGAAAAAAGACCTATTGCCCCGTGTTGCCCGCTGGTGGGTCTATCTCTAAGATTTTAATTTCACTTTAGAGTACAGAAAAGGCTTATTTATGCAGCATGCCGATTATCTTAGTCGGAATCCTCCTGCAAATGTATCTTATATCCGGAATCATAACAACTGGGCAAAGATCGCTCAAACCGCGGACGATGAGACACAAGGTCTTATCACTAAGCTAAGAGAGGTCAGTTAGATCCCTCTAGGTATGTTGTAAAAAATGACCTGTTATATTATAAGTACGTACCGACTGGCGAGGAACCGCGTTTTCTATGCTACATACCTAAGGGTCACCGGCTTAGCCTTTTAAGGATATTTCACGATAATCACGATCACATCGGTGCCGACAGAACGACGGATTTAATTTTACGTCATTTTTGGTTTCCGGGCTTACGCCAATTTGTTAGGAAATATGTTAAGCACTGTCTGGTTTGTTTGGCACATAAGAAAGTGCCCAAAGCCCCACTTCAACCATTCAACCTGGACCAAACCTGATATTCCCTTTTCCACTGTCCATACTGACGTACTGGGACCACTGCCGGAATCACACGGGTATAAGTTCGTTCTGCTCGTTATTGACTCGTTTACGAAATTCTGTCTGTTGTATGGTATTTTTAGGCGTAGGGAAGTGACGACCCCACCGCCCACTGGAGGCTTATACCACTGATGCAGTCAGTCGATGGGCGATCCACCATATACTCACGCAAGTCACTACCGGTGATAAAAGGCAAGCAACGTCGATATGCAAGTGCATTTGGCTTCTACAGCGGTGGCGCAAGGCAACGGGGATGTGCCTCAAAGGGCGCACGTCTGGATCCTTTCAGTGGCGTGCGGCCAATCCCCTGCGTCCTCTGCCTTCTGCCGGTCGTACCGGCCATCCGGTCCATCGGCATCGGGAGGTTGAGGAGGAGAGAGTGGACTTGCACCTGCGCAACTGCTTGTTCACTATAAAACATTCACGCGCAGATGATTCCTGCATATTTATCTGGATTATGAGCGCAAGACCTACGGCGATGGTGAGCTGATGGTGGGGGGAGGATATGGTGTGTCCGAACCTTAGTTGGCAGCTGCACGTAGGCGTTCTTCTGGTGATGGTCGTTTTATGTCCCGCTTGAGACGGGGGACCGATTCGGCAGCTCAGAGGACGACAAAGCAGCCCTATTCAGGGAGCGCTCTGCTTTCCCCAATCTGGGGAGGGGCCTAGAAAAGGTGGCCTTAACATAGTCTGTCTCTTCTATAAAGCAGATGGCTAACCGCGGTCATCTGTCACCAACGCAACGCGGTCGAAAAAATAAACAGAAACCCATTAACAAAAATCTAATAATAGGAACATGGAATGTTCGTACACTTTTGGACAATGACTCGAACTTATGTCCAGAAAGAAAGACAGCTTTAATCGCACGAGAACTGGCCATTTACAATATTGATATTGCTGCAATTAGCGAGACGCATCTTGGTGACTCTGGTAAGTTGTGTGAGCGGCTAGGGGGTTATACCTACTACTGGAGTGGTAAACCCGGTTCTGAGAGAGCTGCAGGTGGAGTAGGGTTTGCTGTTAAGAACCAGCTAGCGCGAACACTACATGAACTACCAAAGAGCATTAATGACAGAATAATAACACTAAGACTTCAGTTATCATCAAAGAAGTACATCCACCTTATTAGTGTTTATGCTCCCACATTACCATCTCCGGACGAAGAAAAAGCCAAGTTCTACTTCGAACTAAATCAAGTTTTGAGGAAAATACCTTCTGCTGACAGGATTCTTCTGCTGGGTGACTTTAACGCTCGTGTTGGCAGCGACCACGGTGCTTGGGATGGTGTTCTTGTGCGGCACGGGGTTGGGAAATGTAATGCTAATGGCCTTGAACTCCTCACCCTCTGTGCTGAGTATGACCTCACGATCACAAGCACCTGTTTTCGTTTGCCCGACAAGTTAAAAACCACGTGGATGCATCCAAGGTCCAAGCACTGGCACCTACTCGATTATGTGATAGTACGCAAGAGAGACCTCAGCGAAGTACTAATCACTCGGGTGATGAGGGGTGCCCAGGGCTGGACTACTCATCGACTAGTTCGTACCAAACTGCGGTTGCAATTAAGAACACCACGTCGAGCTGCTCACAAAATCCCAGCGAAGATAGACTGTGAAAAGTTAATCCACAACAAGCATCTAGCAGAGGAACTAGATGATGCTTTTGGTGCCGATATGGCGGAAATTGCGGAAGACGCGACTATCAATGAAAGATGGCGTTCATTTGCCGAACATCTTCATAATTGTTCTCTGCGAGTTATTGGTAAACCGGGACGGAAAAACCAAGATTGGTTTGATGCTTCCGATCTGGAAATCAAGAAGCTCGTAGAGGACCACAGACGCGCTCTTCTCCTACCAGATGCTTTTGAGCGGAGGAAAGCTCATCGTAGCCTGAAAGAAAAAGTGCGCATTCTCAAAGATAAGTGGTGGGTGGATAAAGCTACCGAACTACAGCTTTATGCTGATACCCACCAATCTGGCAGTTTTTTCGAGAGTCTCAAGTCTGTTTTCGGCCCCTGAGCTTTGAAGACAGCTCCACTGTTCAACAAGGACAAGACCCAACGACTCACTGACCAGAAAGACGTATTAGCCCGTTGGGCAGAACATTTCAACGACGTTCTAAATCCCAGCAATCAGACCACCGACTTGATATACATAAACTCTCTGAAAAGTCTACCAACCGCTGAACATCTAGCGGAACCACCGACCTTTGATTAATTTATTGCCGCACTAGGGAGGATGAAGAATGCTAAGACACCTGGGATAGACAGCCTACCGTCAGAATTGTACAAATATGACGGCCCACACGTCAATAATAGGCTTTTTGAACTCATCTCCAAGATATGGGAGCGTGAAGTTGTCCCGCAAGATTGGAGAGACGCTTTCATTTGTAAATTGTACAAAGGCAAAGGTGACATAGCCGATTGTAGTTCGTACAGAGGCATCTCTCTACTCTCATCAGCAGGGAAGATTTTAGCCCATGTTATTAACGCTCGTCTATCCCGTCACGCGGAGGCTATACTACCGGAAACCCAATGTGGATTTCGTCCGGGTAGAGGTACGGTGGATGCCATATTTGTTATTAAACAAATTCAGGAAAAAAGCCTAGAACAACACCGTCCTCTCTTCATGTGCTTTGTCGATCTGGAAAAAGCTTTTGACAGAGTACCGCGTGAAGCCTTGTGGATTGTGTTAAAGAAAGCTGGTTGTCCTGAAAAGTTACTCAACTTGATACGCCAATTTCATGACGGCATGATGGCGAGAGTTCGACACGAAAGTGACCTTTCAGACCATTTTCCAGTAACCAGTGGCGTGAAACAGGGCTGTGTTCTGGCTCCAACTTTGTTCTCCCTATATTTCGCCTCTGTGATGCGTGATACTTTGAGAACTTCCAATGGCTTCATTGTTTGTTTGTTTAAAAATATCTTTATTCATAGAAAGTAAGGTATACAAATAGTTTAGATCTAGTGCTAGCCTAGAATAAACAGATAAATGAGACTTACATATGTTTTGCAGGTTGTAAACACCTTTATAACACATTTCAACACTAAACATACACTATTTTTATATCATAAAACATGCTTGTTACGTAGAATAAATTACGTTGGTAGATTTAATAAGGTATTGTGGACACTTAGCACTGAGTACACATTGTAGAATTATGAATTAATTGGAGAAATAGCATTGTTAAATAATAAAATATAAATTGTATAAATAAAAACAAGGTAGCAATTAAAATATGGTCAGCGCACGGAACAAAACAACGGACCAAACCGGTCACTACGCGCAGAGCCAATAGTGATGGGGTAAGCGGTATCGACAATATTTGTCGATATAATCCTTATTTAGTTGTCTGTTGCCGATTGTGGAAACAAGTCTATTGTGGTGCTGTTTGTTATAAAACAGTTAGAATTTCTTAGATTGCCTAAGTATGAACGTTTTCAAAGGTTCTAACCGTATGCGATTATGAAGGGCATACAGGTTTGTCCGGAAAGGAGTGTTATATGCCGACTTTAGCGCTTTATTCTAGACGACTTGTAATTTCGTGTAGTTTGAATTGCATGTACTGCTCCAGACCGGACACGCACATGTGATACAGGGTCTTACAAGAGATTTATAAATTTTTATTTTAGTATTCGGACTTAGCTTTGATTTGCGATTTATGAGAGGATGTACTATGCTAAATGCTTTAAACCCTTTGACGCGTAGGTTAGATATGTTTTGAGTCCAGTAAACTTGAAATCCAGAGTTGCACTCAGATATTTCACTGAATTGCTCCACTCAATGCTGTGCCTATTAACCTGTAGTTTTCTAGTAGGAGGTTTGCGACGTCGCGTAAATAGGATGGCTTCCGTTTTATCTTCATTTAGCTTCAGTTTCCACTGGGTGAGAAAATCATGTAATCTGTCAATGGAAAGTTGCAGCCTACCGATTATGATATCTATATCCATCGAGGATGAGAAAGAAGCAGTGTCATCAGCATAACACGCAAGATAAGTACGAGGTTGAATAGGCACATCATTGATGTAGATCAAAAACAGCAGCGGCCCAAGAATCAATCCCTGGGGCACGCCAGCTGGAACTAGCCTTTGAGCAGATTGATGGTTATCGAGGTGCACAGAGAATGTACGTTCGCTTAAATAAGATGCCACCAATTTCGTCATATGCTTAGGGAGGCCTTGTACCGACATTTTGAACAAGAGACCATTATGCCAGACAGTGTCAAATGCTTTTTCGAGGTCCAATAGAAATATACCTGTCGAACAGTTTAGGTTAAGATTGTGAGCCACGTGTTCAGCCACTCGGGCCAGCTGTTGGATGGTCGAGTGTTGTTCTCTAAAACCAAACTGTTCATCGATCAAAATATCTTTAGCAAAACAGTTTAGTTGCCGAAGGATCACCTTCTCAAACAGCTTGCCCAACATTGGCAGCAAGCTTATGGGCCGATAACTACTCGGTAGAGTGCTGTCTTTACCAATCTTGTGAATAGGTATGACCTTGGCGTGTTTCCATATATTCGGGTAATATGAAAGACTCATGCAGGCATTGAATATTTTGACCAATAGGATTACAGCTTTTTGAGGCAGATTACGTAGAAGATAGTTGTCGATCCCGTCCAAACCGGGAGCCTTTCCCAATTTGAGACGATTAATGAGAGTACGCACCTCATGAGGTTTTTTAGTGAGATAGTTAATTTCAGAACCATAGTCGTCCGCCTCGAGAGTCTCAATGAAGTTATCAACTTCATTATCACTAACACTATTCCATTCAGTGGTCAAGCACATGTTTTGCAAGAAGGCGTCTGCAAGTAGTTCAACCTTGTCTGCAGGGTGTCTTCAGTTTTGGGCTTAAGAGTTCGTATAAGGGACCATAAACTGCCATGATTTTTGTCATCTTTCTCCAATTTTTTAGACCATACCGTGTCATTGAAGAGGGTAATGCGTTTATTGATGTTAGTCTGCATGTAATTATTGATCCGCGTCCTCAACGATTTCCTTATTCGATTATTTGGCTCATCCCGTTCCTGACGTCTGAGCCGATTTTTAGATCTAATTAATCGTTTTATATTACGAGGTAAAGAATTAATAAACTATCGGACTGTTATTACTGGTAAGAAGCGCACTTAGCTTCCAGGATTACGTTGGTTATTAGTGCAATGGCATTATCTACATTATGCTTGGAGACAAATACGTGCGGCGATAAAGTTATTTTATCATTTATTATTTGACGAAACAGTTTCCAATCGGCTTTGTCGTATTGGAACCTCTGTTTGACGATGCGTTGAAATGGTGTAGAAATATTAAAGCACAAAGGTAGATGGTTTGAAGACAAGCCCGGACTGCCACGGGCTGTGAGACATCGGATATATTTTTCGAAAGCACTAAGTCAGGCATGGTAGGTGTGAAACCAGCCTGGTAATGGGTGAGTGTGGCCGTAAGAGGAGCGTGTAAGTTGAGGTCACGATCAAACAAGAAATTAAACAATGATATTCCCCTAATATTATTGACATTACCATACCAGGAGTTGTGACGGGCATTAAAATCTCCCATCATTAGGACATACATTATGGTCAGTCGCAAAAAGTTGGTCTAAATCATCTGTTATTAGAGGCAAGCTGGGTGATTGGTAAATGGATATTACTGTAAGTTTAAAGTTAGTTAATCTTAGCTGAAATGCAATAGCTTCGAGATGAACAGTGGATGGCAATATGACTTGACAATGCTCAATATCATTTGTAACCAATATACCCACACCCTGGCCGCGACCAGATGTGTGTTTATCCTGTCTATAGAATTTGAAATTTGGAATGCTAAAAATGGACTCCGGTGTGAGCTTGGTTTCACAAACAGCAACAATGTCAAAATTACATTCAGTGATAAAATCAATTAATTCCGTGCGCTTACCTTTTACGCCATCGGCGTTCCAGGACATAACATTCAGAAGATCGCAGCTAGACATATCGACCAAGATGAGTTACAATTAAATACACTTTGTCAATCATGGAAGACGTAGCAGATATTTTGGCTTTAACAGCTTTAATTGCCCTTAATATTTCTAATATTTCCAAGGTTTCTTTATCTTCATGTTCAGGCCAGGAAGCGCTCGAAGAAATCGGCTTTGGTGAGTATACTGGTTTAGGTTTAGTAGATCTTGCTGCCCGAGCATAAGATATGTGTGGCACTTGGTCGTTTGCTTGATTTAAGAGAGGCGTTTCTATGTTGGTCAGGAAATTATCTTGCGAGAATTGGTCACGTGACTTCGGTTCCAGTTGGGACAGGTTACGTTTCTTCGTCTCGAGCAGATATTTTTGACGCGTTTCACACTTACTGTAGTTTGCAGGGTGATCAAGACCACAGTTGCAACATACAGCCTTTTCATTTCGATCTTTCTTCGGACAGTCTTGAGTGCAGTGGTTTTCTGTATATTTAACACACCTTGCGGGCATAATATGGATAAATATCTGAAATAAATATTTCATTCATTCATATTACAGTTCCGAGAAGCATGACCAAAGGATTGGCATCGAAAACATTGAGTACCAAGATTAGACGTTCTTCTGTATCTCTTGACGTCGACTACACAGTTACACAGGTATTTGATCCGCCGAAACCTCAAAAATGTTAAATTGACCTTTAACAATTTTGTCCATGATAATTACGTTGAATAAGTGGTTCTGAATCTGTTACCGCATCTGTCACCGCAACGTACGGTTCTTTATAGGTATCTTTCTATCAAAGAACAAATAGGTATCGTTTTAACTAATTTACTTGTGGTTATTTCTGTATTTAATTAATCATTCAATTTGTAAAGTATAAATTTTTAGATCTTGGACTTACATGAAATATTTAGCCGATAATAATGTCGATAAAGACGATACGAATATATGGAACGGCACTAGTGGTCTTGATACAAAAACATATACAATAGGTACGTTCTTATAACAAACCCGCTACACGAGTATAAAAGACGTTACGACGATAGTATATTTATCTCTTTTTAACTTATGACGGCTCATATGATTGCGAAAGACAAAACCTATGTTTTTCTTTCGCCTTAAATACGCTCCGTCTATTCTATACTTGGTCTTTGATCTTATTACATTTTATTATAATTTAACTTTGTGGGTAAGTAAACATACGAGTCAAATGTGTGATTTGATTTGTTTCTAATTGCTATTGTCTCCGAGTATCTCAGATGTACGGACGTTTTGTTTTGTAAAACTGTTTGGTCAAAAAATGGTGTCCCCTTTAAAATCTAGTGTGTGGAGTCAGTTTATAAAGGTACCTGAAGGCGGAAAATGTAAATTATGTTTGACTGTTGTAAAAACAAAAGAAAATACGACAAACCTTTCTAGGCATTTGCAACGTCATCATCTCATTACGCCTACCGTAGAAAAGCCAAATAAAGTGATGTCTGATTCGATTCAACCATTACAAGTAAGTAACTCTTATTTTTTTCCGAATAGAGATGTGACATAATGAACGACTTAAATTATTTTTACTGGAAAATTAATAAATATTCGTGTTTACCTGAATAATTATTGTTTGTTATTTAAGTAGATAAAGGTGTTAAATAAGATTTATGGTCTTTTTTTTCAGACAAGTGCTGGTGCTGGCCAGAAAAACACAAAATGGCACGTAAAATGTTGCTGTTGATGATGATATACAGCTTGAAAAACACGACAATATCTGTAGTGTATTGGAACCGTCAACTTCTTTTGCACACTCTACTCCCAAAAAAGGAAAAACAGTGAAACCATTCAGCGTCAAATTGACGACACCTTTTCCGGTATTACGTCGTTCCACAAAGGAGGTGCCAAAGAAAGTAAAATTACAAATGCCATATTGTACTGCATTGCCGTAGATGATCTTCCATTAAATACCACACAGAAAAACGGATTTCGTCATCTTATGAAAATGGCTTGTCCACATTATTCTTTGCCGGGTAGAAAATCTGTCACTCACCTAATAGACGAGAAATATGATTTTCTTTCAAATACAATGAAAAATAAATAAAAGGAAGTTGAAAGTTTTTGTTTAACAGCTGATGTCTGGACAGATACAATGAATACGAAAAGTTATTAAGGCTTAACATGTCACTTTCTTAAAAACGATCAATTGAAAACTGTCGTGATTGGAGTTCAAGAGTTAGAAAATCGTCACACAGCTGAATATTTATAGAGAATCATAAAGGATATGTGTGAGGAGTGGTTTATTGAAGTAAACAAACTATTAGCTACAGTTACTGACAATGGTGCGAACATTGTTAAGGCCATAAACGATTTTTTGGGACGAAAAAAGCATTTGTCGTGCTATGCACATACTTTGAATTTAGTAGTTCAAAAGACGATAGAAAAAACATCCGGATTTCAAACACTTACAAATAAAGTTAAAGAGATTGTCACTTATTTCAAGCAAAGCGTGCACGCAAATGACGAGTTGACAAAGCTTCAAAAAAATGTCGCTCCTAATAATAAAATACTGATTCAGGACGTTGTAACTCGTTGGAACTCAACGTTTGACATGCTGGAGCGCTTTGTGAAACGTTTCTTTCTTTCTTTCTTTACGTCTGGTTCTCAGTACGTTTATTGCGAGACTAATTAAGCACATCTACCGACATTGTAAGTACACATATTACAATACTCTCTTAAAATAAAAAGTAAGTACATCAGTAAGCATCTTACTCCTAAGTAAACAATCTTAAGGTAGGTACCTAACGAGTTCGATTAATCACCAAGTTACCCTACCTCTTCCCCTATATAAATGCAAAATTTAATAAATAAATAAATAAATAAATAATAAAATCTTTATTTACTCTCACAAAAAGTAATGCCATTGTAATATAACAATACATTATGTGAGAATCTGGAGCCTGATCTAGGTATAACCCTGTGTTCCAGGTCACCAGGTTCCCACTCCCGGAGGTCACATATACATGAAATAGGCGACGTTATTTCAATTATGAAAAATAGGTGTGTGTGTGTGTGTGTGTGTGTGTGTGTGTGTGTGTGTGTGCGTGTGCGTGTGTGTGTGTGTGTGTGTGTGTGTGTGTGTGTGTGTGTGTGCGTGTGCGTGTGTGTGTGTGTGTGTGTGTATGGTTGTGTGCTAGTCATGCGAGTGGTGTTCCTTTTTTTAGTTAATACCTAATTTACTACTATCTGCATATTGCGAGCAGTTTCTCAGTATCATCGTACGTCAAAGATTGTAGCCACGTTATTAACGTTTTTCTGCATTCTTTCATATTTTTAGGATATATAGACAAAAGTTTGTTTGCGTGATTATACAATCTACTACATTGAAAAGCCGAGAACCTTTGGGCGAACGCAGTTCTCACTTGAGTCCTTCTACATACCTCGAAGTAACGACGTTGGGTAGGCAGTTTGTTACTGTCATATGTCATATCAGCATGTTGGCGTAATATTATTGCTAAGATAAATAATTGTCTGACTGTTAAAACTTCTGCTTCCCTATAAAGCAGTGTGGTGGGGAAAAGTCTTGGTTTAAACAGACTAACCTTTAATATAAGTCTTTGTGCCCGTTCTACTGTCAGCATCGCTGTCTTGTTTGTTCCTCCCCATGAAGAGACGCAGTAAGAAAGAAGGGATTGACATAAACTAAAGTATACAGTTTTCATCAACTTAGTATCCGCTACGTATCTTAGTTGTTTGAAAACGTAAATAAGTTTCCTTGTTTTCTTTGTAAGGCTAATTATGTGTTCGTCGAACGTTAGGTTTTTATCGATAACAACACCAAGGTACTTTATACTTTGAGCTCTTTCAATTACAGGGCATGTACAAGTGCCAGTTACGTTTTGGAAGCATGAATGGGCAACGATTTGGAAACCGCGCAAAGTATCATCTTCGGAGTTTCTCATAGTGAATGCTAAGTACTTTGTCTTGTCAGGATTCAGTGTTAATGAGTTACTAGCCAACCATCGACAGACCACACTAAACCCTTCCTGAGCAACATCAAAAACCTCCCTCCACGTATCTCCCCAAAAGGTCAGTGTAGTATCATCCGCGTACGAGATTATCTTGCACTTATTTAGTTTTAGCTGGCATAAGCCGTTAATGTAGCACAGAAATAGGCTAGGCCCCAAAATGCTGCCCTGAGGAACCCCATGTGTTGTTTGAAGTTCCGTGCTCACTATGTCGTCCACCTTAACGCACTGCTTACGGTGTAAGAGATAGTTATGGAACAGATTTAGCTGTTTGCCTCGTACTCCTAATTTTTCCAATGCTTTTAATAGGTTGGGAAAAGAGACCGTGTCGAAGGCTTTCGCCAAATCAAGGAATATCGTTACACATTTTTGTTTAGAGTCCAGTTTGCGTACTAAGAAATTAGTGAAATTGTTTACAGCATCTTCTGTTGATTTACCGGCTCGAAAACCAAATTGAGTACTTGCTAAGAGGTATTTAGATTCAAGGTAGTTGATGAGCCTTTTATTTAGAATTTTTTCAATTACTTTAGATATGGTTGGTAGTAACGATATTGGGCGATAATTATTCACACAGTCTCTTTTCCCTCCCTTATGTATCGGAATAACAATAGATTTTTTAAGAGCGTCCGGAAAAATGCCCTGTCTGAAACACTCGTTAATAATGTTTGTTAAAAGAGGTACAATTGTATCCTTTAAAGACTTAAGTACTACTGTTGTGATACCGTCCCATCCTGGAGAGCAATTGGTTTTTAGGTTTGTGATAGTATTTTCTACCTCTGCACACGTGGTGTCCAATAGCACAAAAGATCCCACCTGTGATGTTGTGGATTGTGTCGATTCCGGACAAGGAAGAACATTCACGGGGATTCGACTAGCCAATTCAGGTCCTACATTTATAAAAAAGCTGTTTATCAGATTAACTGATTGAGTTTTCGTTTGTGCTATCTCAAGAAGTTCCTTTGGTTTAGTTTTTGGCGTGTCAAGATTAGTTATACTTTTAATATTGTCCCAGATTTTTTTACAATCTTTCCCAGCCTCATATAGTTTAGATTTGTGATATTGACGCTTGCATTTTTTTAGGATATTATTACAGTAGTTCCTGTATCTTTTATAAGTTGTTTTTAATATTTCATTATCCGGTTCTTTTCTGAGTTTAAAGTGCATTCGGTCTCTATTTCTGATACACCTGAGTAGTCCTACTGTAATCCACGGTTTAATTGTTATTTTATTTCTAGGTATTTTAGTTTTTATCGTATTCATTATCATTAGTTTTTGAATTTGTTCAATGATATAGTGTGTTGCCAAATTTACGTCTAATTGCTCTTGAAATTGATTGAGGTTTATGCTACTACTCTGTGCTATTATTTAGGTCTATTTTTGTGGTAAACTTATTTGTGTTTTGAGTATTTATACACGCAGTTTTTAAACAGAACAAAATGGACTGATGATCCGTGATTGTCGTTTGTAGTACACATGTGATAGAACTCAGTTTTGTTTTAATAATGACGTGGTCTAGACAATTTTTTCCTCTAGTTGGTGAATCATAGGCTGGAATTAAACCATGAAAACTTAGTAGATCCAAGTAGTTAAGTGTATCTGTATTTAAAATATTAATTTTTATGTTTATATCACCCATCAGAAAAATATTTTTTACGGAGGCAAGGCCATCCAAAAGTATATGAAGTGATTCTAGGAAAGTGTCAATAGACTTGAAGCAACAGGGGCGATACATTGTTATTATAGCAATTTCATTTCCAAATCTTATTACCAAACAGTTTGCTTGATTAAATGATGGCTCTTCTACTTTACAATTTAAATTATTTTTGATATAGATTACGACTCCATCATTTTGATTATAGTTTAAACTAGTTTTATAACTCTTATATCCTTCTAAATATGGTAAGTTACTCACATACGATAACCAGCACTCGGTTAAAATAATTACATCACAGTCCATTTGCAGTTGCTGAGAAATAATATCTATTTGGTTAAAATTTTTAAGTATGCTACAAATATTTTGTTGCAGAATTTTTAAGTATAAATTTGGGTTACCTATGATCGAGCGACATTTATCTGGTGAGCAGTTAATATTTGTAGTAACATTAAAATCATTAATATAATTATCTAAGTTATTAAAATCCGCGAATTTTTATATTTGCAAGGCGATGAAGCAGAAACATGATGTCGAAATAATTCAAAATAACTCGGCTTAAAGTTTAAACCTTTAGTTGCGTGACTATAGCTATAACGTGGGATTGTAAATAAAATGTGTGCATTTGTGTAGAAATACAAAATAAGTAAGCAGTACCAATATCTATAAACAAGTTAAACAAGGCAACTCATCCCTGAATGTACACAAATATTAATACGTATAATAAAACATTTGTATCACTGTTATTACTTTTTAGTCTCTCTCTTTATTTAAGAGCTGCGCTCTTGTCGGTGGAGTAATCGCCTTCAGTACTCCATAGATAGGGCGTGTAGAACGGTGGTTGCCCCAATCGCCTTCCGTTCCGCAGTACACCGACCAATTTCTCAATCGGTGATGTTCTAGCTAGAGCCCTACCAGAATCCATTTCCTCGACCTCCAACCAGTACTGATACCGCTGCTGCCCGGCATCAGGGGTGCGCTTTTGAAGTAGCGGCGCGTACTCGCTACGTTACAAGATCGTCATAGAACCTTAGTAGGATTTTATAGGTTAGCCCGTCCCAGTGAACTACCCACTACGTTCTGCTAATCCTGTCGCTGTTTGGACGGGGACTGCTTATTTTTATACTTTTTAGTATTTTATTTGAAACTAGCTGGTACCCACGACTTCGTCTGCGTACTTTTAATTTGAATATTAAGGATAATAATAAAGGAACGGTATAGTTTTGGGTATTATTTATTTATTATATGAGAATTGTGAAGGCCAAACTGAATGCAGCCCGCGAGATCACTGCGACCTTGTCAGATCTATTGTGACCTAAATCCCTACATTTAAAAATTCTCCTCTAGACCGATCCGTTCGAAGAGATCCAACGTCTTTTTGCGAGAAAGTTGCACGACTTCCTGGGGGTCCATTATGTAGTCCCCAAGTGTACGGCTTCTACTATGTATGAGAGTCTCACAGCTGCACAGCAGATGTAGTGGCGTCTCATCTTCCCCTAAACAGAATCTGCATAAAGGAGACTCGATCAGCTCCATTCTGTGTATGTGCTTATTGAGTCTGCAATGCCCCGTGAGGGCCCTTATTAAAATCCTAACCTGCCCCTTAGTGAGAGTAAGGATTTCTGATGAGAATTTCTTAGAAAAAGGTCTAATCAGCTGCTTCGAATGTTTTCAGGCCAACTGAGTTGGGCCAAAATTCCTTGGATTCATTTCCTAGTCGCACCCCCAGATGATATCTAGAGGTGCTTTTCGAGATCCCGCAGAAGGGTTCGGGTCCCGATCCCTCTCTCGCAAGTTCTCGCAAGGTAAATTATACTTAATAATGATAGACGCCCGGACAAAGTGGATAGAAGTGTTCCCGGTTAATAGTACTTCAGCGGTTAGTACGATAGATAAGTTGAGTGAAGTTAGTGCGCGATGGGGTTTGCCAAGACAAATAGTTTCGGATAATGGGCCACCGTTTACAAGTAAGGAATTTACGTCCTTCTTAACCAGTCATGGAATAAAGCACTTATTTTCTGCCCCTTATCACCCAGCCTCCAATCCATACTAATATTATAAATGCGAAAGTAACTCTGTCTGTCTGTCTGTCTGTTACTCTTTCACGCCTAAACGGCTGAACGGATTTTGATGAAATTTGGTATGGTGATAGATGATAACCTAGAAATGGTCATAGGATATAAATAATCACGCCATCATTCTTAGGGGGTAGGCAGTAGGCAGGTAACTAAATTGAGTTAGTGATTTTTAGTCGTTTTTGTTGGGACTTTTGCTCTTTCACGTCTAAACGGCTGAACGGATTTTGAAATTTAGTTAGGTTAGGTTACTATCTATCACCTAACTAAATTTCATCAAAATTGCTAGCAAATCTTTTCTTTGAATATTACTCTTATTTAAAGGTAGGTATTATAATTAGGAGCTTGGTGGCGCAGCGGTAAACGCGCTCGGTCTGCAATTGCGATTTGCTCTTTCACGTCTAAACGGCTGAACGGATTTTGAAATTTAGTTAGGTTAGGTTACTATCTATCACCTAACTAAATTTCATCAAAATCCGTTCAGCCGTTTAGACGTGAAAGAGCAAATCGCAATTGCAGACCGAGCGCGTTTACCGCTGCGCCACCAAGCTCCTAATTATAATACCTACCTTTAAATAAGAGTAATATTCAAAGAAAAGATTTGCTAGCAAAACAGAATTAGCATAACTTATATTTACCACTCAGGTTATATATATATATATATATCCTTCCAGCCGTATTCGGCCATGGCGACAAGTCTCCAATCTAGGAATGCCTAAGATGCGCTCTCATATGGCTGACGTAACCGATCTTAGCAGTGAATGTACGGCCACATTCACTGCACGTCAGCACACCTCCGGTATAATTATATGTTATGGCCGCAGATGGTCGGGCCTTCAGCTCGTCGCGTTTCAAATCAAACTCTTCCCGACGTTTCTGTTCAAAGCCATACACCTTGGTGTTCACAGTATGCCTCCATTGCGGCCGATCCTGGGCCAGTATCTCCCACCGCGATGGGGCCACGCCGCATCCTTTCATGTGGCGTTTGAGCACATCTTTGTACCGCAAGAGTTGGCCGCCCTGTTTCCGCTTGCCCTCTTGCAATTCCGAGTAGAAGATGCGCTTTGCTACTCTGTCATTAGACATACGGGAGACATGCCCACACCACCGCAACTGCCGCCTCATCAAATAGGCCTCAACGCCTCCAACATTCGCACGTCGCAGGACTTCAGTGTTTCGAACACGATCGTACCAATGAATGTTTAAGATGTTACGGAGGCAGTTGAGATGAAACTTATCTAACATGCGGATGTGCTTGCGGTACGGGCACCAGGTTTCGGAGGCATACAGGAGATTTGGCAGGACGATCGCCGTATACACAGACACCTTGGTATGTAGCTTAATCTCGTGCGAACGGAACACCTTGGCGCGAAGTTTACCAAATGCAGCAGCAGCGGCTCCAATTCTACTGTTTACTTCATCGTCAAGGCGGCACTTAGACTTCTGAAAAAATGAAATAAGCACTGTCAAAAGCATGTGATGTTAGTAGTAGGTAGTTATTTATTCTCAAATAATGATATTTTAAGTTTTCTTTTTAACGTGCTTTTACATATGTCGGCGTTAGTTATGAATTAAGAAGAGAAATTTATCAAATCGGAAAATAAAATGAAGTTACATCACTTCCGTCATGAAGTTGAACGCTCCGACGTCAGGTGGCCTACGGGCAGAGCTGGGTGAAGTCGAGGAGTCACTACAGAGTCGTCGTGTCGAGCGGACGTGCATTGCCGTTCTAGTCGGGCAGTCTACCGCGAACCATCGTCATGAGCGGACGTGTCGAATAATTACGAGGAGTGCTATAGTCGCTCACCTATAACTTGTAGGGACGTTAAGAAAGTGTGATCGGAAAAGAGCACCCAGCAAGTACGTTCACATGTCCCGATGATTCGGTCCGAATATAGGAACCATGGGTGGTGGAGGGCCCCTTCGCGCTAACGTCCTTAGGCACGCTAGATAACGAGAGACTGTGTAACCGTTACGAATACCGTGACGTTGCCGTGCGTGAGTGTGTACCTTATGCTGTGACTTTATCTAAACGTGATACAAAAACTATGTTGAAGTAAATAAAGTGATTGTGATACTGATGATGGCCATTATTGTCTTCTAACGCCCACCCTTCTGACACACCACTTTTACGACACATATTTCATTTTCCTCTCTCAAGAAATATCTTTTGTTAAACACTTTTGACAAAATGTATTTGTTGGTACGTTGGCCATAATAGTTTCTTACTTTTGGACAAATATAAGTCCTTTGTCTAACTCTTTTGGTATTATGTTTATTTGAAACAATTTTCCTGAAGTAGTCATTTTAGTAATTTTCCAAAACTATTAGGTATTCTGCTTTGGCATTGACCAGGAGTATTTTGAGTAAAGAAAATAATCTGCCGTAGTCGTCACAATATTTCTTCCTGGTATTTGGGCTAATTCAGAACTTTAAGAATCTAATTTGTAAGTTTTTAATGTCTTTAAGGTACGTATCGAAGGTTCGCCCATAGCAACTTAAACCATAACTGAAGGTCGAATCAACCAATGCAAAGTATACCATGCGAAGTGTACGTCTATTTAGGATGTAACTAAGGTAATAAAATTTTCCAAGCAATACTCTAAGTTTCGAACATACCTCGCCAACATGTACCTTCCAGTTAAATTTGCGATCGATATACAAGCCCAGGTATTTAAATGTATCAACAAAACAAAGCTTATCGCAACGACAGCTGTGACCGGCCGCGTGCAGGCACGCCTAGGTATGACAGACGATACTGACGTCATCGAGCTTCAACCTAACAGCTGATCTGTTATATGGCGAGTGTATATGCATACATTTTGTTTTAGATTGATTTATAATGATTCCGTTATCATGTGCCCACTTGGTAATATTATTTAAGTCTATTTGTATATATTTAGCAATTTCATGTATATCCTTTGAAGAATAAAGTAGGCACATGTCGTCCGCATACATATACACATTGCAGTGCTGCACCACGTTAGGCACGCTGTTAACGTGCATCACGTAGCCGACTGGGCCAAACACGGAGCCAGTTGGGACACCCAACACGACGTCACACTCTGTACCCTCCACGCCGCTGACCACTGTGCGGATTGTTCTATTTTTCAGGTAATTGCGGAACCATGAATTCGTCGGACCGCGGATTCCACACTCGTCCATTGACTGTAATAGGTTTTCATGGTCTGAGGTGTCGAATGCCTTTTTACCCATACTAATATTATAAATGCGAAAGTAACTCTGTCTGTCTGTCTGTCTGTCTGTTACTCTTTCACGACTAAACGGCTGAACGGATTTTGATGAAGTTTGGTATAGTGATAGATGATAACCTAGATTTCTAAGTTAGGTTAGTGTTAGGCTGAATAGTTCGTTGACAGGTATAAGACATTTTTCTATAAATGGCAACACAAGAATGGGGTTGTCAAATCGGACGGATTGATACACGCTCTCTTGCGTTGGGGACCTTGTCGACATCGGACGTGTTTACCAAGTTAAGTGTTATTTTCTTGATACCAGAATAAATAAGTGTGATTACTGTTCTTCCGTATTTTTACTACATATCAGAAGTGGTAAGTACCTACGTTTTTGGAATGTTTTGTTGCCACGCGTGACCACTTTTCAAGCTGGATAGTTTGTAAGTTTAACTGTGGAAAAGTGTTGTTTGAATTATAATTATTCTTTAATTATTAGTGAGACTCTAATTAATTACGCATAGTCAACTTTTATTTCAAATAGTAGGTACCTATAGTTATTTAACCTGTCTTTATTTCGAAGAGTTACCCTCATTCTAAATATTACGTACGGATTACAGAAAATAAACAAAAATGAATGTATTACTCTTGATATGTTCAACTTCAATGAATGACCTAATTAATCCAATGCTACGTACATACCTACATTTAAAAAAATAAAAAAGAATATAAAAGAACATAATAGTGAAGTTTTGTTGTAAAGGGTTATTATGTTTGGTAAAGATTAATACTAATTAATACAGCGGTAACAAAAATGTCGTTGTTATTGCGACCAGACATATAAGTAGTTTACAAGATAATTTATGTGTTGTTTTTACATTTTTTTTCTTATAGGCCACATTATATGGTGGTTTGGTATGTATGGTATCTTAGGATTTCGTATCAACAGTGGCTGCAAGCTGTCTTTGATTACTTGTGGCTCTGCCCACCTCATTAGAGATTACAGGCGAGTATATGTATGTATGTACATATGTAATCATCATCATCACTTTAAGAGCCACGCTCTTGTCGGTGTAGCATTTTCCATTCCAGTCTATCAAAGGCCAATTCCTTGACTTCCCTATAAGACACGACGTTAACCTTTTCTTTAATCTGTTCATACACACACATATGTAACATATGTAATATGGTCCGGTAAATCTGGTTTCAGTAATTGAATCTTTATTTAGATACTAAATTCTAAAATGTAATTATTTTGTTTGGCCTAATATCATTAAGAGTCATTGTAATTATTATCATAAAGTAGAACTACTTAAATGTAATTTATTGTCATAAAGTAGAACTTGTTGGTATTGAGGGTTATAAGGGATTACTGAAAATGTCGTTTGTAAGGTCACATGCATAGTTTACGAGATTTTTACACAAATATTTTTAACTTTTACGTTTTTGTGAATAAAATGTTATCATAGCCTTATTATCCATCCCCTAGCAGGTTTTGGGTGTTCTTTAGTAACAATAATAGATCCCATATGAACACTACATGTGATGATACCAGGTTGAGGTTATGGAGGTTGATGAAAGGGGTCAAACATATTGTCTATTTTCTCTAGATGCACCTAGGGCATGCTGTCCGGATATCCGGACGACCGAACTCTCCGGATTGTTCTTCGGATTTATCATCTGGATGGTAGAATCTGGCGGATAATTACGTGCCCCGGACGCACCGTTTTCGAGTTATCATCAAAAACAGTAAAATTAGATTCTTTAAAATTCAAATGTTGGTTAGTCATTAATGGTTAAAATTTTATTCTACGAGTTCTAGGAAATGGACGGAGGAGACGGAGTCCGTAGTCTGGAGACTCCTAGGAGGAGCCGTTTACGTGCCAGACGCAGCCGCAGTCGCTGCTTGCTTGATCGCGAGCTGGCTTTGAGAAGAGAGCAGGAGAAGGTCCGACTGCTGGAGCGGGCCTTTCAACAACAAAGAGCGGCGAGCGCCGCAGTGAGCGGCGCAGCGAGCGCTGCAGCGAGCATCGCAATGAGCATCGCAGCGGGCGTCGAAGCGAGCATCGCAGCGGGCGCCGTGGCGATCGCCGCCAGAGCGAGCGAGGAAGAAGGCGGAGTCGAAGCCGCAGCCGGGTGAGCGTCAGGCGTCGGGCGTCGGCTACCGAAAGGTCATGTATTCCTTCTTTTTCTTCCAAGGAAGTTGTCGAACTAATTAAAACTATTAAAGATGCTCTCCCGTCGCAGCCGTTAAGTCAAAGCGCACCATCAGTAAATAAAAATTTGGATTACAAAAATATTCTTCCGGAATTAAATCCGTCTCTGAAAAGCCAACGCATAGACATGTGGCTAAAAAAAAGGTAAATCAGTGCGCGGAGGTTTACAGCTGGGATGAGAGGACAGTAGTGAGAGAAGGTTGGCGGCGAAAGTATACGGAACTTGGCTAGTCCACGTGGCATTGAATAGTTTTTTTTTACCGTTGGAGCGGTAATTGTTTACCAAGACATGCAACAACGTGATGAATCTGAAGCTCAGAGGCGACGGAGCCTTACAACTACCGAGATCCAGACATCCGAGCAGTCACGTGAAAGGCGCACCGACCGTGATGTGTATACCGAGGGTGGACTTCACTCTAATTGCAATGACCCAAGTAAGATACGTAGTACAAGTCGTAGACGTAAATCGAGCTGTTCTCATCGACACTGCAGTAAGACGCGAAGCAGAAGTAGAAGACGTAGTCCTAGCTCCAATCTCTACCACTGTAATCGCAGTGTAAGTCACCAACAAAGTAGAACTAGGAATAGTTCGAGTATACAGGAGCGAGAACAATTGTTAGCGCGAGAGCGAGCACGGCTGCAGTCCCTTGAAGATCAACTTCAACATGACCGTGAACGTAGTAGACTACCAGACAGAAATGACGTCAATCATGGGATGAAACGTCCGCATACAGATGCACATGACGAAGGAATTAATACCGCGCATCGGTTTAGACGGATAGATAGTCCTACATTCACGTCCAAGGATGTTATAGACATACTAAACTCAATAAAGCCCCAGTCGACGCCGGCAGGCGCACCCAGTCACTCTAATAACCCCAATCCTAAGAATATACTTCCAGATTTTGACCCGTCATCGAAAGGACAGCGAGTAGATGTTTGGTTAAAAAAGGTGAATGAGTGCGCCACCGTCTACGGTTGGGACGAAAGAACTACAATTAATTATTTCGCGTTGCCAGAAACGGCAGGGACTGGCTAAATCGTGGTATTATAGTCTAGAAACCATAATGTATACGTGGGTGGAATGGCAACAAAAGTTGTGTAGTGCATTCCCATTTGAGCAAAACTATGGCCAGTCCTTGGAGGACATGCTAAAGCGCAAAAGTATGTTCCAGGAACCAATCGTAGTGTACTTTTACGAGAAATTGGCAATGTTGAACCAGTGCAATATCGGCAAACGCGCGGTAGATTGTCTGATACACAGGTTGAGTGACAAAACTACAAAGTCGAATGCTTTGGCGTTACGGTGCACAGAACCTGAACAGTTATTAGAATTCCTAATGAGTAATAAGGAGACAAATATCCCAGAACGTTTCAATTTTAGGAATAGGCCAAACGTAGGGTTCAATACAACTAGCGGCAGCAACGGTAATAGAGCTAGTGGTTTCAAAATAAAATCAGTACCGAATGACACCGGTATATTTTGTTTTAATTGTAAGGGATCAGGTCACCCATTTCGAATGTGCCCGAAACCACTTATTCAATGTACTCGGTGCAACAAAGTAGGCCATAAAATAGACAGTTGTTTTATGAAACCCGACAAGCACCGTGATAGTAAGGCTACCAATTCTCAAAAGACGATGTGCAATTATCCACTTCTACTCTGAATCAAATTAAATCAAGCTTTTGTAGATTTTGGCAGTGAGGTTTCTCTTTTGGCAAATTCAGAATTAACACATTTGGGCCTTCAACACAACAACGTAACGACAGCTTTGAGGGGATTTGGCAACGAAGTTGTTTATTCGTTAGGGAAGGTGACAATTGGCTTCACACCCTGCAGTTAGGCGATAGTGAATTATGTCGGATTCGAAAGATACTTTCATCTGACTTAGATGCTAATGGATTAAAAGAAATAAAGGAAAATTATGTTATCAAGGATAACAAGTTATACAGGTGTGTTAATGGTAATAGGTCTGATTTGCGTTGGGTGGTGCCGAAGGGGGCAAGGTGGCAGCTATGTCGTATGAACCACGACGGCATAGGCCACTTTGGTCTAGAAAACACTGGATCGGTTGAAGAGGACATATTGGTTTCCTAAGATGTCAAGATTCGTAAAAAAAATATATGTGGAAGCTTTCATCGAATGCGCATATTCCAAGAATATGCGAATTCGTAAAGATTACGTCTACAAATTTTAAAAATGATGGAAAAAGTAAAAAGTTACTACCACAATATTCGGCTCCATATCGTGTTATTGCAGTACTCGGTAATGACCGGTATAAAATCGCGGCGATACCAGGTTTAAGTAATAGTAGACATAAGCGTAAAACTACAGTCGCTGCCTATCGTTATGTTACCCTGGGTTCATGTAGCAGCCTTAAGCATAAAAGAAAGTGACACGGATCGTGACAGTGAACATGATTTTTAACAGCGTTTATTGTTGTTGATCATGACTTAGAGTTACGAATCAAAGTTAAATCAACGATATTACATCTTTTGTATTTAGTAGAAATATCAATATGTGTAAAATGTGTATGAAGGTATCACGATACGATAAGATTAAAGGTATTATGACAATAGTTTGTTAAGGTAGCGACCATGTGATTGGTTAACTAATATTAGAGAAACAGATGACCATGTGATTGGCTCTTTGGTATTGAAATAAAAAGGACCATGTGATTGGTTCGTTAAATTTAAGGTATGAAGAACCATGTGATTGGTTCGTTAAATTTAAGGTATGAAGAACCATGTGATTGGTTAACTAATATTAGAGAAACAGATGACCATGTGATTGGCTCGTTGGTATTGAAATAAAAAGGACCATGTGATTGGTTCGTTAGAACTGAGATAGAATGGACCATGTGATTGGTTCATTAGTATGTAATATAAATTAATTTAATTGTAAACAACATCTATTACCTTATATCTAAATATCTTGAATTATTATTCTGTGCAGCTAATTGAAATTACCTTTGTACCACCATAAATCGGTAGCTATCATTACCCACGGCTACAAATCATTTTTGTGGGTTCATATAAATCTATACCTATTACCGGTCATTCTATATTACCAACATTCTTAATTTGAATATAAATATTTTCTTTTACATTAATGGTCGTAAAACCCAATGTTGTGTTAAATCGAATAATTTTATTATAGCGTCTAGAAAACCGGGTCTTACGATTAAAATCTTTGTATAGTGAATTTCAAAATGAACAACCTCATGTCTATTCAAAAACTTAACTGCTTTATGAAACTGTGTGAAAAGATTAACTTAAATATACTTTGTTAATTAGGTACATTAAGCTGGAAGCGTGCATCAATCAGCCGAGTGTTAGGCTCATCTGTCGACGTGTATGGGGACATACACGCGGTCAGGATGGACGAGTGTTAGGCTGAATAGTTCGTTGACAGTTATAAGACATTTTTCTATAAATGGCAACACAAGAATGGGGTTTTCAAATCGGACGGATTGATATACGCTCTCTTGCGTTGGGGACCTTGTCGACATCGGACGTGTTTACCAAGTTAAGTTGAAACACTAGATTTTTAGCTACCTTATAAGGCAGGTAGTTAAATAGAAAAGGTGTTATGAAAATACATAAAATAGTATGTTTCAGAAAATTTATAAAGTGGTGTTTACCTGAAGGGCACAGCTAGATGTTATAGACCGGTGAGCATGAGACAAAGAAAACTCCCTTGAATTTGTACAATGTATATTTTACAATTATAATTATTAAAGTACAACCATGGGCAGGTAAAAACCCTATGGAGGGAGACAGGTCGCGCTTTGGTCCGTCAGGTTAATTGTCACACCGTAACAACCATGGGATATCACTATGTTTAAAAACACTGTCCGTACACCTGTAGGCACCTCACTTACTCGAGGACCTCCGACTATCAGGCCTACCTGAGGCGTTCCGGAATACCGTACAGGTGATGAGTTGAGGCCGGCTCAGGCCAGGGCGTGCTGGACGATGGCGGCGCAGCGGGCCAACTGTTACGCAGCTGGCGGGCTGCACGTCCACCGGTCAACCTCGCAGTCCTTCACCGGGCCTTATCCGGAGTGTTGACAAAAGGAGAGGCGCGGCACATCCACATGCGCGCCGCACAAAGGAAAGCTTCGAAGTGCAAACAACCAAGGCAAGCTCCGCCGTAATGAAGCTTGAAATAACTTGCAAACGCAGAAGAAAACAGCAGGAATCTTCATTCACAAAACATTGTTGAAATCATCTGATCCAATCATAAACTTCTTCTTACATTAAACTAGCAAAACGTTAGACGTTAAAAACTTGCAAAAACGTTAAAACTTAAAGAAAAACCCCATCTGCAACAAGGAATGGCAATGATTAGCATGTGGTTCAGCTGACAGCGTGGCAATGCAACTCACGAGTGTAAAACAAAGAAAATAACTTACAGGTTCATCCGGGATAGTTGGGCATCGCTCGGATGAAACCTAAACCCACCCACTGGACCTTCGGCGATGGGATTTCAGTGATGTTGCTGAAAACAAGGACCTCGAGGTTATCACAAAGTTGGTGCAAAAATATGCACGAAGAATTGCAAGGAGTTACCATCTCGGTTAAGTTATTTGTTTTACTTAAGACATCGGCTCTTGATGCCGCCGATAAATTGTGGCTTTAATATTTGCCCACATTGGGGTTTCGGCAATGGAGTCTCCGGCGCTCTCGCGACGTCCCCACTTTCCCAAAACCTGTCTCAGCTCAGCCAGCTGTCACTCTGACACAAGAACCACGAACAAAGTTGCCAAACTAGAAAAAATCTACCAAACCATAAATTCGCCGAATCAACGACAACAATCGATCGACTTGTTTGATCCCAAAATTTAAACAATATAATTATAATATATCAAAAAAGATAATTTTAATATACCAAATTTTGAAGAAAATAAAATAATTAAAAATATTCGGGCCCATCGATAACCCTGCAGCGCCATCTGTGATTTCCTGCGGGTAAAATATAAAAACAACGTTATATCGTCAGAAACCACAAGATGTCGCTACAAGGCTCGTTGGTCCGAAATGCTTCGTTACAATACCCCCCTACCCACGAGAGGTTTCGAACTGGGTGAGAAACACGGCTGCCCTCAGCCATAGAGCCTGGAGCGCACAACCAGTCTAAATTTTAACGATTTAAAAAAAAAATCTGCCACAAAAGACAAGACAACTAAACAATTTATAAAAAAAAACGTAACGAAGCACAACTCAAACATATAAACAGCACAACCCTAAGCACAACAATTACCCCGACCTGTTATTCTTCACCATTCATTGATCACCTTTCACTTCTTTCATAAAGTAGCACCCAGTATCCATTTCACTGGGTGTCACCCACATTCATAACCCTGATGAGCTGACGACTATCTTAGTGTCACTCGATATCCCAATTCTAAAGACAAAGACAAAAAAAAAACAACAGTTGCTAGAGGCTTATTTAAGGAGTCACTACCCGCTCCGTCGAAAGAGAAAAAAAACAATGAGTAACCTAATAAGGTTCCCTATCAAAAAATTAATTCCTAACAAATGGCTACTTTAATGCCTAAAAAATGTTGACACGAGCAACATGAAAACTATCTTAAATGGTTGGCTATAACCGCCTAAACAAAAAACATAAAAATATGAAACGCTAAGTTGAGCGTTCATAAAAACGCTGCGTTGCAGACGCTAGTGTGTATGGGCCTTATCAGCGCACCATCAACACACAAAAAAAAATTAAACATAAAACATTTATTGGTAAATCTAGTGACTTTTAAATCAAAAGACTACATAAAAAAACGTGACTGTATAAATATACGTAGGTTGTTACTAGGTCCTAATGACACAAGTAAACACACCAAAGTTTTATTTTTCTAAATTAAAATGTTATGAAAGCTAATTATGAAAAAGAAAAATACTGTAGCTTTCTTTATAAATGTAAATTTAAATTGAGCCAAAACAATGATCCAAACCGGTAAATTTTGTTTTAAAAAAAATATGACTAGGGGAACACGGGGCAATTTGAAAATTAAATTTTTAAATCTTTTATATGCCAAGAACCTAAGTTCTTGCCACTAAATGAGACCAATTCGTATACCAAGGGTGATAAGACCTTTTTAATCACGCACTGCTCGTATTTTGGGGCAAGTTTCGAGGCTTTAAAATTTGCGGCGTCACTCTGTACGTACGTTTTCCGCCACACCACTTGACCTTCGCGCAAAGTATTAACGTTACGGCGTCGCAGGTTGTAGTACTTCGCGTTCGTCGTGTGAGCCTTCTCGATATTATCCCGAACCTTTTGAAAAATATCCCGAAGGACCCCAAATTCACCCGCATACTCGTCCCTTGGCATAGAGACCTCATATTCCCTGTCGTCATTTTTATAAAAAGAACCGTTAATAATTGGTTCTCGGCCATGGACTAAAAAGAATGGACTAAAACCAGTCGTTTCGTTCACCGCACTATTAATTGCAAACTGCACCTTAAATAAATGAAGATCCCATGTCCTATGATCGTCAGCTACATAAGACGAAACAGCTGTCATGACTGTTTTGTTGTACCTTTCCACCATGTTAATCTGTGGCGTGTACCTAGGCCCGTAGTGAACTCGTGGAATATTGTACTTCTTGAGAAGGCCACTGAATTCTGATCCCGTGAATTGAACCCCATTGTCGGTAATTACGGTTTCAGGAATCCCGTGAGCTAGAAGCACATAATTCTCAAAGTTTTTAGCTACTGCAGCACTAGTCGCTCGACGAAGTGGAAATAACATGGTGTACTTTGAAAAACAGCATGTTACTACTAAAAGGTGCATGTAACCCGAACGTGATCGTGGAAGAGGTCCTACCAAATCTACGGATACAGCTTGAAACGGCCTATAGCATTGCTTAGGCTGACCCATGATCCCAGGAGTGAGTTTGGTCCTGTGCTTATAAGCGGAACAAATACTACATTTGTTGACAAAATCAAGCACGTCGCGGTACATTCCTGGCCAGAAATACCTCAAACACAACCTACGGTGCGTTTTAAACACTCCGAGGTGTGCCGACGTCGGTGGTTCGTGGTTTTCGGACATGACCTGCAGACGGTTTGACTTTGGCACAACAATCTTCCAATCAAACTCCTGAGTCAGGGCATACTTACTCTTGCTGTATCGTAGAAGAGTAACATTTTCGACGCGATAATTAGGATAATTTTTGGGATAAGCCGTACAACCAGAGAAAACCTTATCATACCACTCATCACCGGTTCCTGCATTTGGAGCATTGATGGCATCCACATGCAGCAATCGTGAGAGGGCATCAGGGACGACATTATCCTTCCCTTTCCTATGCTCGATTGTAAAATTAAATTGGGATAACCTACAACCCCAACGAGCTAAGCGTCCCGTAGGATTCTCCAAATTCATGAACCACCTAAGCGAAGCGTGATCGGTTACGACGGTGAATGGTCTACTACCTAAATATGGTTCAAATTTTTCAACCGCGTACACAACTGCTAACGCCTCCCTTTCGGTAGCACTATAGTTACGTTCGTTTTTGTTAAGGGATCTGCTGATATAAGCGATAGGGCGGTCATGGCCATCAATATTCTGCGCTAACACACCTCCTACGCCAATTAGTTGTACCCCCGAAGCACTAAACCTCAGAAATCACCGACCCTATATAAGGCGTCGAGACCGGTGAAACTTTTTCATTTCTCTGCGAGCGCCTGCGACGTACACAGCTTAAGAGGACTGTAGTGTGTTACGTAATCCGGGTCACGTGAGCCATTTTGTTTTGTTTTGTAAATTGTTATTTTCATAATTTTCTTTATTTATTTGTAAAGTTATGTTCTATGAAAGTGGGTTGTGACGTTTCTTGAGTAATTTGTGAAGATTGTTTTAAATTGTTAAATAAAGAGATTAGGGTTTTTGTTTGATTATTTTTTTTTTATTTTTATTTCACTTTTGATCCTAAGATCAGAAGTGGGATAAAGGACTTGTTAACGCCCATATAAGAAACAAATCTACCCACATCTTTTTGATATCTTTTTCTCACAATTTATTTTTGTTGTTGTTGTTTTCGTGAAACCTTTTTTTCTGATTTTATTACGTTATTTCTCATACACCCGCCATGCGGAGTAGATCTCGTAATCGCTCGGGAACGCGATCACAAAATGGCTCGCGTTCTCGCTCAAGGCGTCGTCGCCGTTATTCAAGCAGATCGCGTGACCGTTCGCGAAGTAGATCGCGATCATGGGAATATTTTAAACGGATATTAAGAAGGCTGCGTAGCTCATCCCGCGGTGATCGTTCGCGTCATCAGTGTTCGACACGTATGTTGCGAAGTCGTTCTCGTAGTGTAAGTTCGCGCCGTTCTCGTACTAGTCGCCGTTCACGTACTCGTCGTCGCTCGCGTTCCGGCCGTAGCCGAAGTCGCCGTCCAGTAGACGACCGCCAGCGTTCACGCAATCGTAGCATATCACGACATACCCCACCGTTAGAGGCTCGGTTATCTAACTCGAGGGTGACTACCGCGCTTAGGTCGTCAACGTCATGTAACGAATCAAATGTAGCACCACCGTCGGAGAATACTCCGATTCCAAATAATGACTCTAACGTTCGCGGCGTATCTATCGTGTCAACCGCTCAGCGCTCTGAGGCGTCCACCCTCGCACAGGCTTTAGTTGAAGTAATTAAGTCCGTACAGCCTGTTAGGTCACACAATTACTTTGTGTCCAATTTTGATCCCGCTATTAATAGTATCGAGACCTGGTGTGATGAGGTGGACCGCGCCAGAGACACTAATGGTTGGTCCGACCATGAGTGTCTATCACGCGTCGCATCATGCCTCAAAGGCGATGCAAAAGTATGGTTATCTGAGTGGGTCACCAACGACAGGACGTGGTCAAATTTCAAAAGGGAATTCAAACCGCTATGCCCCAGTAAACTTGATTTTGCCAACATTTTATTTGAAACCATGAAAACAACGTCAGATCAGTATAGTACGTATGCGGAGTATGCTCGACGGACACTTTTGCGTTTAAGGGTAGTTCAGGGTCTTAGTGATGAACTGAGAACGCTCATAGTCATTCGCGGTATCGACAGCCCTCAAGTACGCGCAGCGGCTGCTAATGCAGCGCTGACCCCTGAAAGTTTGGTTCAATTTCTGTCGATCTATGTTAAACCAAACAAGAACAAACAAGATGCGCGTTCTCAGGTCTTACCTAAGAAGCGATTTAATCAAAGTCATCCGAACCGATCGTCTACTAAGTGTTTTACGTGTGGCTTGAAAGGTCACATGAGTCGCGATTGTACTAAGAGATCTACGACTGCATCTGACCCTGCACCTTCCTCCAAACCCGGTACTTCCAGTGCCAGTTGCACATTCTGTAAAAAACCGGGGCATACTGAAGCCAAGTGTTTCGCCAAGGCACGATCAGAGTCCCGTAATCCCCATAGGGTTAATTTGTGTGTTGATCGGTCGTCTCACCCTAACAATGATATAACGACTGCGGTAGTTGAAGGGGTACCAATGGACGTACTCATTGACAGCGGCGCATTGAACAAAATTCAAATTCAATTCAAATTCAAAAATATCTTTATTCAGTAGGTAACATAGTTACACTTTGAATCGTCAATTTTACATAACGAACGTCTCATCCGCCTAAAACTACTGCAGCTTCTCACAACCTGTATAGCCGGGGAAAAGAAGCTGCAAGAAAAACCTCGGCACAGGGCCCTAGACGTTCTTTAAAAAAATAAAAATAAACATAAAACATAAAATATTGGTATACAATTGAGTAATTTAGCTGCCTAATATCGGTTCTCAGACAGTTAATCCCATGCATTCATATCTTCTAAATAATCACTAACTTTATAATAACCTTTTTTGTAAAGTTTTTGTTTAACTACTGTCTTAAAACAGTTGAAAGGCAAATTCTGAATGTCAATGGGAATCTTATTGTAAAAACGTATACATTGCCCCTTAAAAGATTTAGTAATCTTATGTAATCGACTGACTTGTAAAGCAAGTTTATTTTTATTCCTGGTATTAACAATGTGCCGATCGCTATTTTTCGCAAATAATCCTATATGTTTTTTTACATATATTAAGTTTTCAAAGATATATTGTGATGCCAAAGTTAAAATATTTCCCTTATCTCTGCAGACGTTCTTAGGCACTTGCCTTGTCAACCAAAACCTAGACGCTGTGTATTAAAAGGTATCAGCGATAAGGAAATAGTGTCTAACTCATACGTTACCACTACAATCGAACTCAACAATATCTCCATCGAAGCAGAGCTAGTAGTCGTACCCTCATCTTGTATGAATACGTCCATCATAATTGGTACGGACATACTGAACCGAAAAGGGGTGATGTATGTTCGAACCAAAGATGCACAGTATTTGACTCATTCCTCTGATGCGCCTCTATGCGTCAACGCTGTTAAGGTTAATGATGGCATCGAGATAAACACTCAACTTCAGGGCGATGAACGCGAAGCTTTGATGAAGGTAATTAATGAATTTTCCGAGTTCTTGATTTCCGGAACGGCCGCGACTACTGTTAAGACGGGCGAAATGGACATAAAATTAACAAGTTCCGATCCTGTGGTATATAGGCCGTACAAACTCTCTTACCAAGAGAAACTCAAAGTGCGGGAAATTACGAAAGATCTTTTAGACAAGGGTGTGATTCGTAGGTCTCAATCTCAATACGCAAGCCCGATCATACTGGTTAAGAAACGCGATGGATCGGACAGGCTTTGTGTCGATTTTAGGGCTTTAAATCGAGTTACTATCAAGGACAGATACCCTCTTCCTTTGATCGATGACCATATCGATCGGCTAGGTAGTTACAAATATTTTACTAGCCTCGATATGGCCACGGGGTTCCATCAGATCCCAATCAAAGAGGAGTGTATCCACCTCACCGGATTCGTGACACCCGAGGACCACTTCGAATATTTGAAGATGCCGTTTGGCTTAGCCAATATCGTGTACCAACGAATAATTAATGACACTTTACGCGAATTAATAGACAGCGGGAAAGTACTAGTGTACGTAGACGACGTTCTTCCTTAGTAACTCAGTTTCTGAGGGCATTGAGCTTTTGCAAAAAGTCTTACGGACGCTGACTGAAGCCGGATTTTCGATAAACTTGCGTAAATGCACATTCCTTGCGACAGAAGTCGAATATCTAGGTCGAGTTATCAGTGAGGGTCAGGTGAGACCGAGTCCTCGAAAAGTTGAAGCTCTGGCTAATTCACCTCCCCCAGACAATGTTAGACAAGTTCGCCAATTTCTTGGCCTCGCGGGTTACTTCCGCCGGTACATAAAGGATTATGCAAATAAGACCGCATGTATTTCCCACTTAACTAAGAAGGGTGTGGAATTTAATTGGGGCCCCGAGCAGGAAGAGGTGCGCCAGAGTCTCATCAAACACTTAACAGGTGCACCGGTCCTTGCAATATTCGATCCCAAGCTTCCAACTGAAGTGCACTCAGACGCAAGCAGTGCTGGTTATGGGGCGGTTCTTTTACAAACCCATGATGACGGGAAAAAACACGTAGTCGCTTACTTCAGCAAGGTGACTCCGGACCGGACTCCGGACCGGACTCTACGTAGAGACCCAAAAAATTAAACTTTTACTTTTTATTGTTTTATTTACTTTACCCTATTTTATTGCTTTTACATTGTATTTTATTCTTGTGTTTTCTTCTTTGTTGTTGTGCATGCCTGTACCTTGACTGCTCGACGGTTAATATCAGCACCTGGAAAGCTATAAAACGGATTAGTTGGCAACGCTATACACACTCATCTTCACACACACAAACACACACACACACACACACACACATACACACACACATACACACCTACACACACAGATACATACACAAAACTTACCTGTTGACACGACGTACTCGGCCCCTCGTGGCTAGATCTGTTGGCCGCACTGACTGCTGCTGCGCGGCATACCTGAAAAAGACAACAAATAAATTAGTAGGTAGAACAAATCATTTTCACAACTAGTTGACCTCCCTATTGGAGACTATCACGACCTCCCTATTGGAGTATTTTATTAACCGGCGAACACACACACATCCTCACACAACATACACGCACATACAAACACAACACACAGACAACACACAGACACGCTCAAACACACAAACGTAAACATAAACACTTACCTGAATACTCACCTGCAGTTTGATCTGACCCGGCGTACGCGCCCACTCTCTGCTGACACCACCTGCGGAACTGTAGACCGACTAGTTGCTGTACAACGGCACCTGAAACAAAATAAAATTATTAATCATTGACAAATTAGACGACAAAAATTTTAACTATTTAAATTCTAATTCTAATAAAAAATTTTCCTTTTAAATCTTTAGAACTTAATTTTATATATACACATTCTATCTACATTATAACCGTCTCTACTGGTAGAGACAAATTATACAATTTTGACATTGACGTGTACCCCTGAACGACATGAGTTTCGGATACAGAACCCCCGCAAAACGCGACCTGAACAAACCTGAGTCCCCAAAGGCCCCGCAAAAATTAGGAGCCAGCCCAACATCGCTAGCAAACGTAAGACTCAGTATAGACGCATGGGAAGCTGGGGAAATCGTCAATTTGACGAATCAGGTTACACCCCTTCCACGACCGAAACCGACAGAAGCAGCCCCCCCAAGGACAACCCGTAAAAAGGCCCCCTCGCAAGCAAACATGATGGGGAAGGCAGGCGATTCGCCGGTTATGCCCTCCACACCAATTACCCGAGCAGCAAAGGCTAGGACCTGGGTGACGAAGGGGAAGACTTACCTTGGAGAGTCTAAAAATATTAAGACAGAACTGAAAAATGGGCTCCTTGCCGCTCTAGACAACCTATATAGGTGCTATAAAGAGGCGGAAGCCGATAAGACAGCAACATGGGGAACATTGGGTCCAGCTGAAATAGTAGAAACAGGGAAGAAGAGGTTAGGGGATGAGAGCGACAAAACCGAAACGGCAGGATTAAAGAAAAATGACAGGGAGGCAGAGGATAGGATACTCGAAAAAATTGAACAGCAGACGAGGCTACTCCTGGAAAACGGGAGAAAAATTGAAGAGCTCAAAGAGACCATAGAGAGAGCCAAGACATCGGAGGACCTAGAGCGAGTATCCTACGCGAGTGTAGTAGCGAGACCACCTGGAAGCGTGACCAGGGAGCGAACCGCTCTACACTCTGTCATAATCACATCGGCAAATACGGAAGAAACAGGAGAAGAGGTATTAGACAAAGTTAGGAAGGCGGTAAATGCGAAAGAAGGAGGGATAGAGGTTGAGAAAATACGGAAAGCCAAGGATAGAAAAGTAATACTGGGATGCAGAACAAAAGAGGAACGTCAGAGGGTGAAAAGCCGGATAGAGAGCGCAGGTCAACTTCTCAATGTCGAGGAGGTGAAAAATAAAGACCCGATGCTGATATTCAGAGGCGTCCTCCGCATTCACTCCGATGAGGAAGTGCTGAGGGCGCTGAGAAATCAAAACCGGGATATTTTTCACGGCCTCGACGGAGAGGAAGACCGGATCTCGGTAAAATTCCGAAGAAACGCAAGAAACCCTAGTACAAACAACATAGTAGTCGTCACCTCCCCCAAAATCTGGAACCGGGCACTAAACAAAGGAAGAGTACGTATAGACCTGCAGACCATCTATGTTGAGGACCAATCCCCGCTAGTGCAGTGCACTCGCTGCCTGGGGTATGGGCACGGCAGGCGTTTCTGCAAGGAATCGGAGGATTTGTGCAGCCACTGTGCCGGGCCACACCTCAGAGCAGACTGTCCCCAGCGGGTGGTGGGCGACGCTCCTGAATGCCGAAACTGTGCCAAAGCAGAATTAGAAGATAGAGCCCACAATGCCTTCAGCAATATATGCCCTATCCGGGCTAAATGGGATCGACTGGCACGAGCTTCCGTGGCATATTGCTAAGGTGGTCCCAAAGAAGAACTCGCCGTACAAGATACTCCAGGTGAATCTCCAGAGGAAGAAGTTGGCGACCCAGGAGCTTATGATTGAGGCCGGAAAGCGCAAGGCAGCCGCAGCGCTAATCCAGGAACCCTATGTGGGCGGAGCAACGAAGATGAACGGGTTTAGAGGCGTTAGAGTCTTCCAGAGTACTAGGCCAGGAAGCGGGACTGTAAAGGCGGCGATAGCCATCTTTGACCCGGACCTAAACGTGGTACAGTACCCAGAACTCACCACAGAAAACATCGTCGTGGTGGGGATCCAAACCAGTGCCTGGAAACTCACGCTAGTCTCGTTCTACTTCGAGCCAGACCAGCCACTAGGGCCCTACCTGGATGTCCTCAAAAAGGTTGAAAACAAGACGGGACCTAGCAGGCTCATCCTGGGAGGAGACGCCAACGCCTGGAGTATCTGGTGGGGCAGCAGGGAGACCAATGACAGAGGGGAGGAGGTGCTGGGAACTCTCGACCAGCTTGGACTGCAACTGCTCAACACAGGGGAAACTCCAACCTTCGATGTGATCAGAGGGGGAAGGCGCTATACCAGCTGCGTCGACATCACGGCCTGCACAGCGGACATGTTGGCAGTCACGGAAGGTTGGAGAGTAGTCGACGATCTGACAGGGTCGGACCACAACGGCTTGGAGTTTCACATAAATCTGGAAAAATCAAAGGGTGTGCGTGTGAACAGAACAACAAGAATCTTCAACACTGGAAAAGCGGATTGGGCCCAGTTTCATGTGAAGCTGAGCCAAATCATGCATGAGCAAAACATCACAACAGACGAAATAGACAGTATAAACAACACAAACGACATTGACAAAATAGTAGAAAATATAACCGCAGCAGCAATAGAAACTTCCACGCATACAATACCTAGAAAGAAACAAACAGAAAAACTTACCTTGCCGTGGTGGTCCGACGAACTAGCCGACCTGAAGAGAGAAGTCGCCACGAGAAAGAGGAGAATCCGATGTGCAGCGCCAATCAGGAAACCGAAGGTTGTTGAAGAGTACCTGAAACACAAAGAAAAGTATGAGTTAGAAGTGGTCAAAGCCCAGGTCGAGAGTTGGAAGAGCTTCTGTGGGAAGCAGGACAGGGAAGGAATGTGGGAGGGCATATATAGGGTGATAGGAAGGACGGCCAAAAGAGAGGAGGATATGCCAATGGCGAAGGGTAATGAAGTGTTGGACTCGGTAAACTCGGCCAAATACTTGGCAGAAACGTTCTACCCTAAAGACAGCACGGAGGAAGACACGAAGGAGCATAAGGAAATAAGGGATAAGGCAGATAGGTTGAACGAGGGGAACCAAGGTGAGTCTTGCGACCCCCCATTCAGTATGAACAAACTCATCAAAGCAATAAAGTCATTTAACCCTAAAAAAGCGCCTGGCTCCGACGGGCTGACGGCAGACATATGGGACCACCTAATTGACAACGACCCGGATATTGTTCTGCGTTTGCTGAACAAATGCCTGACGCATCATTACTTCCCCCGCTCATGGAAGGAGGCGACGGTTATTGTGCTACGCAAACCCGGGAAAGAATGTTATGACTCCCCCAAATCTTATAGGCCGATTGGGCTTTTGCCTGTAATGGGGAAAGTCTATGAGAAGATGATCGTGGCCCGCCTCAAGTTTCACTTATTGCCGAGGATGAGTACTTGCCAGTACGGCTTTATGCCCCAGAGGAGCACGGAGGACTCCCTCTATACGCTTATCAAGCACATAAGAAACAAGCTCGAGGAGAAGAAAATTATAACCCTCGTGTCTTTGGATATAGAGGGAGCCTTCGATAGCGCATGGTGGCCGAAAATCAAAGTACGACTGGCTGAGGAAAAGTGTCCGGTAAACTTGAGGAAGGTCGTTGAAAGCTACCTGAGTGAAAGAATGGTGAATGTGAGGTACGGGGGCGCGGAGTACAGTACCAAAACCGAAAAAGGATGCGTACAGGGGTCAATCGGTGGTCCCATATTATGGAACCTGCTGCTAGACCCTCTGCTGAAAGGGCTGGAAAAACGAGGACACAAATGCCAGGCTTTCGCTGACGACGTTGTCCTGCTGTTCGACGGTTGCACAGCGCAGGACATTGAAAGACAAGCCAATGCCGCTCTCGAGCATGTCCGGGCGTGGGGAGTCATGAACAAGCTAAAATTTGCACCACACAAAACCAGCGCAATGCTGATCACTCGAAAGCTGAAGCATGACACCCCACGCCTGAGCATGGGCGGGATCGACATTGCCATGTCTAAACAGATCAAACTGCTAGGTCTCACCATTGACAACAAACTCACATTTAACACTCATGTCGCCAACGTATGCTCCAAAGCCGTAAACGTGTATAAACAGTTAGCTAGGGCCGCAAGGGTGAGCTGGGGTCTGCATCCGGAAGTGATACGCAGCATATACACCGCGGTGGTAGAGCCTATCGTCATGTACGCGGCAAGCGCATGGGTACCGGCGTCCAACAAACTGGGAGTGAGGTCTAAGCTGAACAGTGTTCAGCGAGGCTTCGCCCAGAAGATGTGCCGTGCATACCGCACGGTATCCCTAAACTCGGCACTGGTGTTGGCTGGGATACTCCCCTTGGACCTGCGCATACAGGAGGCTGCATCGTTGTATGAGGCCCGAAGGGGAGTATGCCACCCAGCGCTGGCGGGTGGGGAGATCGAGCGCGTTGCATCGGCACTCCAGATGCCGCACCCGGCAGAACGGAGAGCGATAGAGCTGCGCCACCTGGTAGACGAGGAACATTATCGCGAAAATTGCGACTTCGAAGTCCGCATCTTCACGGATGGCAGCAAGATTGAGGGAAAAGTCGGAGCCGCACTATCCATCTGGACTGGTGCGGCGGAGACGAAAACCCGAAAGCTTGCTCTGCCATCCTACTGCACCGTCTACCAGGCCGAGCTTCTCGCTCTCTGCGAAGCCACTCGGGAGGCCCTGAAACGTAGAGAGACCAGCTTTGCCATATACAGCGACTCTATGGCAGCCCTCCTCACAGTCGTGAACCCCGAAGCCCTCCACCCTCTTGCCGTAGAATCCAGAGACGCCCTTTACAACAGTAACATTCAGAACAAGAGCGTCTCCCTGTTCTGGATTAAAGCTCACGCGGGGTTGGAGGGTAACGAGAGAGCCGACTCGCTCGCAAAGGAGGCTGCCCTAAAGTCGAAACGCAAGCCGGACTACGATATGTACCCGGTATCATTCGTCAAGCGCTTTATCCGATTGGATACGCTTGACGAATGGAACCGGAGATACAGCACGGGGCACACAGCGTCCACCACCAAGCTGTTCTTCCCGAGTGCGGTTGAGGCGTACAGGACGATACGCAAGCTGAGCATCACCAAGGAGTTGACCCAGGCTCTAACGGGGCACGGTGGGTTCTCTGAGTATTTGACCCGCTTCAAATGCAAAGACAACCCAGCGTGCGCCTGCGACCCTAGCATTGCTGAAACTGTTGCCCACCTCCTTGTTGACTGCCCTATTTATGCCAAAGACAAATACGACCTCGAACAGAAAATTGGCTACAAAGTAGAGATTGCAAATTTGAGTCAAATTATCACTGACAAGAAAAACTGTGGAACATTTGTTAGATATGTAAGTAAAATTGTAAAACTAGTTAATAAGAAAAATAGCTAAAGAAAATGTTGATTATATTGTATACTGCCGTATACAAACCATAGTCAAACTGTTAAAAATAAATTAGAATAAGAAACTAGACCTAAGATCAAACATGACTGGCAACTGTTTTAGCATGTAAGAACACAATGTATGTTGCAATAAAATTATAAAAATAAAATAAAGGAAACCCCTGTGTCCAATATCCACCTCCTAGAAATAAGCAGTAGAGTAGGGAATTAGGAATGACAAGAATGAAAGACGATGAATGAAAGTGCGAGAGGCATACAAGCGAGAACTGGAATGGTAATAGAGGACTGGAATGGATGTGTTCTGAGCGTAGGGCCCTATTGCGGGCAAGATAGAGATAAGACCCTAAGATGGACATAATTATAGAGCCTTAGAAAGTCTCTGCCTATACTGTGTGGCAGGGGTATTAGTATTTAAACAAAAATAAAAAAAAAAAAAAAAAAAAAAGGTGACTCAGGGCGCAGAAAGCAAGTATCATTCCTACGAGCTCGAAACGCTTGCAGTGGTCAAGGCTCTGCAGCATTTCAGACATTACCTCGTGGGAATGAGGTTTGTTGTTGTTACTGATTGTAACGCCCTGAAGTCGACTGAGCGGAAAAAGGACTTGCTACCTCGTGTAGCTCGATGGTGGATCTACCTCCAGGATTTCGACTTCACCATCGAGTACCGCAAAGGAACTATGATCCCACACGCCGATTACTTAAGCCGCAATCCAACAGCTCAGGTTAACCAGGTTTCAAGGCCCCGCACCTGGGCCCAAATAGCTCAAGCGGCTGATGATGACACCAAGACTCTCATGCAGAAGCTACAGGAGGGAGAGCTGGATCCCAGTCGGTACGTGGTTCAGAACGACATGCTGTACTACCGTTACACTCCCGTCGGTCAAGAAACAAGACTCCTCTGCTACATCCCCAAGGGACACAGGTTGAGCCTTCTCAGAGTGTTTCATGACGAGCATGAGCATATAGGAGCTGACAAAACCCTGGATCTCATCATGAAGCACTTCTGGTTCCCTGGACTCCGCCAGTTTGTCCAGAAATACATTGCACACTGTCTAGTATGTATCTCCATGAAGCGAGTACCACGAGCGCCACTTCAGAACATCACGTCATGGGAGAAACCAGGTGAGCCCTTCAGCACCGTGCACGTGGATGCTTTAGGCCCTTTACCTCCGTCTGACGGTCACAAGTTTATCCTCATTTTGGTGGACGCTTTTACGAAGTTCACACTGCTCTACCCCATGAGTCGTCAGGATGTGGTCGAGCTGAAGCGGGCAATCACCCAGGCGGTTTCGTTGTTTGGTGTTCCAAAGCTTTTGGTTGCTGACAAAGGGCGAATGTTCGAAGCAAACGAATTCACCACGTGGATAAACGGTTTGGGTTGCGAGGTACACACCATCACACCGGAAATGCACCATGCCAACGGCCAGGTTGAGAGGTATGTGCGAACAGTACTTAATATGGTTCGTATAGAAGTCAACCACAAGAAATCGTCCTGGTCGGAGGTGTTGTGGAGGTTGCAGTTAGTACTCAATGTAACCAAACAGAAAACCACCCAGAACTCTGCACTTAATCTCCTGATTGGTACCGAGGCCACCACTCCAGTCATACAGGCATTGGTACGAGACGTGGCAGCTGACAACATCAGGCCTAATCGAGAAACCTTGCGAGAAATCGCAAGAGATACATCTCGCCGACTTCTTCGAGACAATCAGGCCAAGCAAGACGAGTACGCTAATCGAAACAGGCGTGCACCCCGAGTGTTCCAAATTAATGACCTTGTTTTTGTAATTAAATATTCCCAGTCAACAGGAAAATTAGACCCGGGGATGCGCGGCCCAAACAAGGTCGTCAAGGTGCTGCCGAGTGGCCGGTACGAGCTGAAGCTTCTCAGCGGCGGGTACGGCAAGATCACCCAGGCGGCGGCACAATATATGGTGCCGTGGCGCGGCGAATGGTGCCCCGAGACGTGTGCCGCATTCTTCGATTGTGAGTAATCGATTGTGTGTGATACATCTCAATCAGTCAACTAAGTACTGCTAAGTTTCGTTTGTCAAGATCACAAATAGTGGCTGAACGTAGGAACTATACCTAGAATAGGAATGGGGTTAGTAAAATTGTTTTAATAAATAGCCTTTTTCTTAGAAACTTTTCCAACTTGCTTTCACATAGTAATCCAACGTAGAGTGAGACTGACAAGCAAAACGCAGTTGCATGGTTTGAATGAGATGGATCTTTGAAATGCCTGCGTGTGAGGCATTCCGAAGCCCGTGTGGCTGCGGTTGGTCCACCTGGCGTTGGCTCGTCAAGGTGTAGACAGATGGGCACAATGTGCTTGTCTGTAGTCCGTGTCCATGGTCAGGCGATCATGTAGTCGGACGGCCCGTGGCATGTGTGCCTGATCGGGTGGGCGCGTGTGTCGTGCCATGCTTGCAGGTGGATAACTCTCACCTGCGACATCCGCAGCTCTTCGGAATATCGCCGACACTGCAGCAGTGGAAGTTGAAGCGAAGATTATCTCCTCGTCTTGGCCTTGGGGATAATTAGTCCAAATAGAGACGTCTCGTTAGGTGGTGATGGATGAGAGTAAACTTTATGACTTTGCGAAATAGATGATGTATGAATTAAATGAATGGTTTTATGAAAGGATTGTAAGACGATGTACGTTTTGTATAAGCTCATAAACAGCTTATTTGATTAAATGTTTTGACTTTCAGACGATGAGCTTGACTTATCTGAGTCACCAGGGCACTCTGCACCACCCGAGTCGTCAGGGCACCCTGCGCCAGGTCTGTCTATGCCGTTGCTGGATCCGGAGCCTGAGGCGGGACCTTCTTCAGCGTAAAGAAGTGGTCGAGGACGATCACATTGTCAGGAGAGGCCGTATTAGTTGTACCCCCGAAGCACTAAACCTCAGAAATCACCGACCCTATATAAGGCGTCGAGACCGGTGAAACTTTTTCATTTCTCTGCGAGCGCCTGCGACGTACACAGCTTAAGAGGACTGTAGTGTGTTACGTAATCCGGGTCACGTGAGCCATTTTGTTTTGTTTTGTAAATTGTTATTTTCATAATTTTCTTTATTTATTTGTAAAGTTATGTTCTATGAAAGTGGGTTGTGACGTTTCTTGAGTAATTTGTGAAGATTGTTTTAAATTGTTAAATAAAGAGATTAGGGTTTTTGTTTGATTATTTTTTTTTTATTTTTATTTCACTTTTGATCCTAAGAATATATAAATAAATTTTTTATTTTTTTATTTTTTATTTTTATTTATTTAAGGAAAACATACAGCTTTTATAACACATTATAAATATAACACATATAAGTAGTACAACAGCCAATCAAGTTTTCACCAAAGAATAATACCTGCTATTGGGTATTCAAAGAAAAGCAACTCATACAATTAGAGGAAAAAAAAAAACCGAAAATTTATGACAAGCGTATAGTGCTCCAACGTAAAGATTTTACAATTTCTACTTTTTTCTACCTATTAAGTTTTTTTTTTTTTTCTTTTGATAGAGGAAGCAAATTTCTGAAAGTTAAGGTGGAAAATGTCTACATCGTTAAATTTAGAATTAAAAACATGGCAAGAACGTCTAATAAAGCGGTTACTAGTGAAATTAGTACGGAAACGTGGCAAGACGAATGTTGGTCTAATTGACAAACGGAGGTTGGCTCTTGGACAGCTAAGTGAGATTTTGCTTAAAAGGTACCTATGGAGATTCTACTCGATTATGTAAAATTTTATACAAAAATATCACATCTCTCTGATCCCGGCGTTCTTCCAGGCTCTGCAAGTCAGGAGTTGTATACTTGAATCTATACTTTAAGCGCTTGATAAATTTATTTTGTATTCGCTCAATCGCAGTTTTATCAACAGCATAGTGAGGGTTCCATACCGTGGAGGCATATTCCAGATGTGACCTCACAAAAGAATTGTAAAGGACGAGTAAAGTGCTTATTTGCTTAAAATCAACACTTTGTCTGAATACAAAACCCAACATCTTATATGCTTTAGCTACAATTCTGTTGATATGAGATTTAAACGATAGTTGGTCATCTAAATATACACCCAGATCTCGGACCTCAGACACTCTAACTAGTTGTTTGTTATAGAGAGAATAGTTAAATAAAGTTTGTTTCTTTTTCCTGCTAAAAGAAATAGTACAGCATTTATCCAAATTAAGAAATAATTTATTCTGCGAACAATAATCACCAAAACGATTTAAATCGTGCTGTAAGTTAACAGAGTCTTGATCTGATTTAATAATATTAAAACATTTGGTATCATCCGCAAATAGTAACGCCCTAGAAAATTGGAAACATTGTAAGATATCATTGATAAAAATGTTAAAAAGCAATGGTCCGAGATGCGAGCCCTGGGGTACCCCTGACGTCACCGGAACGAATGTGGAGGTAAATCCCTTCACTGCAACTGCCTGGGTTCGATTCCTGAGATATGATTCGAGCCACCGGAGCAAATTACCGTGTATACCGACACGTTAAATTTTTTGTATTAGAAGATTATGGGAAATTTTGTCAAAACATTTAGAAAAATCGGTATAAACGGCATCTACCCGGTAACCATTACCCACAGCATCCAGAATCACATCCGAGTACTCACATAAATTAGACTCTGTGGATCGGCCAGTAACAAATCCATGCTGCTGGGGGACGAGAAGAGGTCTAACAGCGGGAAATAACTTGTCGTAAACAATTTTCTCAAACAGTTTGGGAATTACTGATAATTTTGATATACCCCGATAATTGCGAATATTGTGCTTGTTACCACTTTTAAAAATTGGTAAGACGAGAGAACGCTTCCAGAAGGATGGCACGATACCGTTAGAAAGAGATAATTTAAAAAGAATACTAATGGGAAGTGAAAGTTCTTTGCTACAACGCTTTAAAAATACGGGAGGTATTCCGTCCGGACCACAACCCTTGGACTCGTCGAGGTGGCGCAGGTATCTTTCAACAATGTCAGGTGAAATCTCAATAGACGATAATAAGGTTCCATTATTATTTGTAACTTCGTTAGTGTGGGTTAGTGTCCCATTAGAATCTCTTTCAAAAACAGATTGAAAAAATATATTAAACGCATTGACAATAGCCTGACCATCAGCTACCTTATCGTCGTCCAAAAACATCATATCCGGGATACTAGGAGACGTTTTTTTTGATTTAATAAAGGCCCAAAACTGTTTAGGGTCACGGCAAATATTGTTTTCGGCACTCTTTACGAAGGAGTCGTAGCATCTTGCCATTAATTCTTTTGTTTGTTTTCGCAATTCGGAATAATTAAGATAATCGCTTAATCTATTATAGCATTTCCATTTCTTATGAGCCTTAAGTTTTTTTTTGATTAATTTAATTAATGAGCGCGAGTACCAAACAGGATATTTGCCTTCTATAGATATAATTTTTAAGGGTACCAAATCTAATATTATATTATTTATAACTAGCTTTTGCCCGCGACTTCGTCCGCGTGGCGTGTTATATAAGAGAGAGATCTTTGTGTGTGTGGGAGTGCATATCAAATTTCAAGCATCTAACTTATGCAGTTTAGATTTTTTCATACAATTTTTTTCCCAATAACTCCCATTTTTCAAAATACAGCCAAAAATAAACTTTATATTTACTAAGGTATGCATGCATGCTAGATTGAATCAATTGATTGAATTGATTTTTTTTTAATTGATTGTTCATTGAGTTTTAATTTTAATACACACTTCCTCTCTTCCCTTCAACGTTGCTGTGCCCTACAGGGTCCATGTTTTAGTTCCTATGCCTATGTAACACCCCATTGTACTACATGGAATGCAATAAATAATTTAATTGAATTGAATTGAAAACATCTATCTTACGCGGTTTCGATTTTTTCATACAAATGTTTTTTTCCCGCTAACTCCCGTTTCCGTGGGAATTTTGCAATATCCTGTTGCAACTAAGGTTTAAGTTAACTAAGGTACCTGCATGCCAAATTTCAAGCGTCTAACTTAAGCGGTTTAGATTTTTCATACAAAAGGATTTTCCCGCTAATTTCCGTTCCCGTGGGAATTCCGGGAATTCCTTTCTTAGTGCACCTCTACGGTACATAAGCTATGTCCCTTCCAAATTTCAAATGCCTACATTTAGCCGTTCAGGCTATGCGTTGATATGTCAGTCACTGAGTCAGTCAGTTTCTCCTTTTATTTAGATTTGATTTTTTCATACAAATGTTTTTTCCCGCTAACTACCGTTCCCGTGGGAATTTTGTAATATCCTGTTGCAACTAAGCTTTAAGTTTACTAAAGTACCTGCATGCCAAATTTCAAACGTCTAACTTGAGTGGTTTAGATTTTTCATACAAAAGGATTTTCCCGCTAATTCCCGTTCCCGTGGGAATTTCGGGAATTCCTTTCTTAGTACACCTCTACGGTGTCTAAGGTACCTGCGTGCCAAATTTTAAACATCTTACTTGAATGGTTTAGATTTTTCATACAAAAGGATTTTCCCGTTAATTCCCGTTCCCGTGGGAATTTCGGGAATTCCTTTCTTAGTGCACCTCCACGGTACCTAAGGTACCTGCATGCTAAATTTCAAATGTCTAACTTGAGTGGTTTAGATTTTTCATACAAAAGGTATTTCCCGCTAATTCCCGTTCCCGTGAGAATTTTGGGAATTCCTTTCTTAGTGCACCTCTACGGTACCTATGGTACCTGCATGCCAAATTTCAAACGTCTAACTTGAGTGGTTTAGATTTTTCATACAAAAGGATTTTCCCGCTAATTCCCGTTCCCGTGGGAATTTCGGGAATTCCTTTCTTAGTACACCTCTACGGTATCTAAGGTACCTGCATGACAAATTTCAAACATCTAACTTGAATGGTTTAGATTTTTCATACAAAAATATTTTTCCGCTAATTCCCGTTCCCGTGGGAATTTCGGGAATTCCTTTCTTAGTGCACCTTTACGTTATCTAAGGTACCTGCATGCCAAATTTCAAAAGTCTAACTTGAGTGGTTTAGATTTTTCATACAAAAGGATTTTCCCGCTAATTCCCGTTCCCGTAGGAATTTCGGGAATTCCTTTCTTAGTGCACCTCTACGGTATCTAAGGTACCTTCATGCCAAATTTCAAACGTCTAACTTGAGTGGTTTAGGTTTTTCATACAAAAGGATTTCCCTTCACTACTCTGCTCCTATTGATTGTAGCGTGATGAAAGGTATACTATAACCTGTCCAGGAGTGTGAAGAATAATTGTACCAAGTTTCATTAAAATCCGTCCAGTAGTTTTTGTTTCTATAAGGAACATACAGACAGACAGACAGACAGACAGATAGACAGACAGACAGACAGACAGACAAAAATTTTACTGATTGCATTTTTGGCATCAGTATCGATCACTTATCACCCCCTGATAGTTATTTTGAAAAAATATTTAATGTACAGAATTGACCTCTCTACAGATTTATTATAAGTATAGATGTGATAGAATTTGCCGAGAGCCAAGTCCATAATAATAACTTCCGAAAGAAATGACCAATCAACCTTAGATAATGCACTCCTTATTAAGTCATAGTCAGCTGAGAAATACCTATGCACCGTGCGCGGTGGCGATCGCAACTCGGCGGGACGGCGGGGGGCGACGCGCTCCACGCGCAGCGCGGGGTGGTGGGCGTCCTCTGGGACCGCCAGCGGCGCCACGCGACTCACCACACATGGAGTGTTGTGGAAAACCAGGTCGAGCCACCTGTTATGAGTATCGTTCGCAACACCGTTGCATTGATAAAGATTGGTAAACAACATGAAATTATATACTTGAGAGATACGAGTTTCTAATGAAGGATTCGTTAATATGTAAGAATTAGGCATATCAGAATCGGCCGCCCAAACGGCTTTAGTCACATTAAAGTCTCCCAGCAGCAGGAATTCACTATTCGGCAGGTCAATAATTAAATCAGAGATGTAGTCAAAATACAATAATTCAGCCGATTCTTGGTCCTTATTTTGCTGGAAATAAGAACAATATATATAGATATAATCGGAGGAGTGCTGGTTATCGAGGCGTATACCTACACATACAATGTCGGGCGCGCCCGGTAACAGCGGCAGCGGTCGCGGCGGCTTGATGTCCACCGCTAGTCCGCCGCGCACTGCTCTCAATGCCCCTCCTCCGAACATCACACCTAGGCTCTCGTAATCGCGGTCGGTCCGGTAAACATTATACCTACTATCGAAAAGTTCAGAGTCGTAAATACCTGGTAAAAGCCAGGACTCAGTTATACAGATAACATCATAATCATGTTGTAATACATTATGAAGGAATGATTTTGTTTTGGTTCTAAGACCTCTCGCATTTTGGTAAAATATATTTAAGAACATTGATATATAAACAGTGAGCAACTCTTATTATAGATTTCACACAAACTAAAAGAGAACGAGAGGTTCATTAGATTATTTATAATTTTATAAAAGACTCCCAGAACCTTAATTGGCCTATGATACGAGTATTTAGTACCATATTTGTAGCTAATTATAAATTGATATTTGTTAGTCTGATAATTAAACGTTAAAATTTTGTAAATTACGATTAAGACTTTGTAAAATATGCATAAAACCAAACGTAGGTAGCAAAAACATATTAATGATACTCGAAACAAGCAACAAACGGCAAAAAATTCTGAACTTACCGCGCGATTTAATAATCTATGCACAACAACAAACATAACTGCGAAAAGGTAATAATCCATTACGTGCGACATACGGAGAACGCATAAGATTATAGCCTCAGAGAGCGACACGAAATTGCACCAATCTGATATTAACACTAAAGTCTCTCCACCCCACCACAACACATACTCAGTAGCATTGCCAGAGCGTTCCAACCTCCGGGCCGCTGTATCAAATTTTACGTAAAAATAGGAAATTAAAAGAAATATTATATTAAATTTGCTTTCGCCATCCATAAAATAGCCTATAAAATGACACAAATTATAAAAAATGCTTAGGTGGTAACGAAGAGAGAAAACACTTATACTATCTTTTTTAAAGCGTTTTCCGAAGTTACGAAAATTACTGGGGCATCCTTGCTGCGACGAACCATCACCGTGCAGTTCTTCACCCAGCAGTACTCGTATCCTTTTTGTTTAGCTCTGGTATGGGCTTGTTTGAGGAGAGACTTATTTCGCGCTGACAGGTGATCGTTTACGTAGATCCGCTGATCCACGCCCACAAAGCCTATATCGCTCGCCTTTAACTGAAGCTTGCGGAATGAAGCCAAGAAATCATCTTTCTTGTGGCGTGAGGAGAATTTTAAGATGATGGGTTTAGCCATCTTCTTATTGGTGTCGTGCTTCACAGCGACGCGGGTAGCGAAGTCAACATCGGTGTCAATGTTGATTTTGAACTTGCCAACATCAGCCAATCTCTTGACGACATTTAATAAATTCTCCCCATCATGTTGGGGCACACCATTAATTTGTACATTCGACCGTCGCACCCACTGCTCGTTCTTATGCTTCTCCTCTATCAGCTCCATGACAGTATCCTTCAATTCCTTCAGTTCAGCCTTGGATTGTTCAAAGGTTGATACCCTGGTTTCAATTGCCACAACCCGCTCTGTAATTACATCCATCCTTGAGTTGATGTTGGATTTCAAATCTGCAATATCCGAGGAGACTTGTTTAAGGTCGTTCTGGATAAGCTGAAGGGCGGAGAACTGTGATTGGATCGATTCCATTTTAGAAGAAATATCCCGGAGCACATTCCTTATGTCAGGTGAATCTTAAATCGAAGTCTTAGGTTTCGACGAGTCCACAATCGAGGCTGTGTGTTTCACCATCCTAGGTGTTGAAGTATGTTCCAGTGGCAGTCCAGACGAAAAACCGACGACTGTTGTACTTGCTGCGGACTCGTTGATTCCAGAGACGGACGACGCCACATCCCGACAATTAATACAAATCCATGAATTGCGACCACTGCCCAGTCTATTGAAGCCGCGTTCGGATATGCCCGCACAATTAAAGTGGAATTTTAGTTTACAAAGTGAACACTCCGGACCCGTACAGACGGACTCACTACACTTCGCACACCCACTTGTCATCATCTTGCTCCGGCCCCAAAGTTGGACAACCCTGACTAGTTAACGGAGTGAATACGTGTATACCCAATGAGCTCGGAACCGGAATGTGTATAATAAATGACTGTATGTTAAGAGATTGTATAGAACGAACAATTGTCTGCTCTAATCGGCGAGTAAAAGGATCTCCACCAACCTTTATCATCCACAATCGAGCTGGAATCTGGACAGCTGGGCAGCCTCTGGAGTGACTGAACGTCAGGCCGGCGACCAAGGTCAGAGTAACACTCACTTAACCCGATCGGGTGAGCAAAAATATATTGTTCAGTTCAAAATTACACAACAGTTCCAATAAACGTTATTGAAGCTCCAATGGAGAACACAGATATGCGTGAAACGTTCACGTCTAGGCTGCAAGTCGTAAGGGCGTGAGTTTTGTACAGAACGTCTGTACTAGCCCGCGTCGAACGTCGAACAGAAGGATTGCCAGTCATACATCCAGTGACGGTGGACTGACAATTATTTGATCGAGATTTTACATTTACCCACCAATATTGAGCAGATATTGAACATACCCCCCACCGAAATCATAGTGATGATTTCCTGCGTGTGTAGTGTGTGTAGTATAAGATAAAATTTTACTCATAATAGATACATTAACCTAGTGTAAAGTGTAGCTAATGTAGTCTTAATGTAAAGTGTTTAACATCTACTTAAATACTTAAATAAAAATAAAATAATATATTAGTTTGCATAAGGCAAAGGACAAACTTTATCTATTAACGGGTCTCTTCAAGTGCCCGTTTTGAGTGCGCACAGTAACAACGCGTACTATGTCATCTACACCTGGATGAATTGCTTCAACCCTACCTAAAGGCCACTGCAAGGGACGAGTTAAGTTAGACTTGAGTAAAACTAAATCGCCGACCTTCAGATTAGGACGTTGTACGAACCACTTTGCTCTCTGTTGTAGAGTATGTAAATAGTCATCGGACCACCTTCTCCAAAATGATTGAGATATCTTCTGGATGGATTGCCAACGTGACAACCTATTCAGAGACACGTCTTGCAAATCATACTCTGGGACGGCTACTAAGCTTTGACCAATCAGAAAATGACCGGCAGTTAATACGTCAAACTCTTGAGGGTTGTCCGACAATGAGCACAGTGGGCGTGAATTCATCACGGCTTCAATTTTGCAGAAAACTGTGCACAACTCTTCAAAGGTGAGAGTTTTATCACCTACAGCACGACAGAGGTGATGCTTGGCTGATTTAATACCAGCTTCCCATAGGCCTCCCATAGAGGCAGCGTTGGGTGGGTAGCACGCCAATCTATGGAGCGCAAGGCACACCCTTCAAGAATATCATCTTGAACTTGTTTATTATTAAGAAATGCGGTAACTTCTTTTAAGTGTTTGGCAGCAGCCATAAAATTCGTGCCGCAATCTGAATAGAGGCAACTACAAAGACCACGACGCGCTACAAAGCGATCTAATGTGGCAAGAAAACATTCACATGATAAATCAGTCAGTACTTCTAAATGTACTGCTTTTGTTGAAAAGCAAATAAAGAGACATAAATAAGCCTTATATACCTTGGCATTACGCCGAAGACTTTCTTTTACAAAGAATGGTCCACCTATATCGCAACCAACGTGGTTGAAAACCTTATCTGGTTTAAGACGTGAAGCAGGGAGTGAACCCATTGTAGGTTGAATCGATGTCGGTCGAAATTTAAAACAATTAGCGCACTTTGAAAGTACAGAACGGATTATGCTACGAGCATTTATAATCCAATAATTTTTACACAATATTCCTTGTAACGTACGGGGACCTGTGTGCAAATAAAGTTTATGAAAGAACATAATGATTAATCGAGTCGTATGACATTTTTTAGGAAGAAGCACGGGGTGCTTTGTATTATACGGAAGGTCAGATTGTAAAATCCTACCCCCCACCCTGAGGAAACAATGGACATCGAGGAATGGCGATAACTTACGTAACGAAGATACGTAACCTTTTTTACGAAGGGTTTCAATTTCAAGATGGAAATGATTTGTTTGCACCACTCGAATGATAGTTTTGTGAGCCTGTTTCAATTCGGCAGTTTTCAATGGACCGACAATCAGATCACATCGCTTCACTTTCAACTTGAGATTATTTATGTAACGATGACACCAAGCTACAATGCGTTGGAGTTTACAAAAAAAGGAAAACTTGTTGAAAGTCTCTTCTAAGTCATTTTTAAAAGTATTTTTATCGTCACATAAAGTAAAATTAAACGAATCTGTATTAGATTTCAATTCCGGGACCTTGTTATGGTTTTTTAAAATGAAGGAACTTGTTGGCCAATGCTCTGGACTTTCATGTAGCCATGAAGGGCCATGAATCCATTCAGTTGCCGTAGCTACGAGCTGAGACGGCATAACTCCACGGGAGCAGATATCGGCGGCATTGTGTTCACTGTTTACGTGAAACCAACAGTTAGGAGGTACGACCTCAGTTATTTGACTAACACGGTTAGATACGTATGTTTTCAATTTATAAGGCGGAGTTTGAAGCCATGAAAACACGACACTTGAGTCGCTGAATGCAGTTAACTGCACAGAAAATTCCTTTAAATTTTGTACGACAAAATTAATAAGCTTGGAAAGTAGCACGGCAGCTTCCAATTCAAGTCTAGGAATAGACAATGGTTTAGTCGGCGCTACTTTACTTTTACTAGTCAACAACCTAACCTTTACGTTCCCTGCCTTGTCCGTACTGCGTAGGTAAACGCAGGCGGCATAGCCGCGTGATGACGCATCACAGAAAGCTATTACTTGAACAGCGACGAACGTAGGTATCAACAAATGACGTTCGATACGTAACTCTGCTAATGAATGCAAATCGGAAATAAATCTATACCACTTGTTGGACAATTCTTGTGGAAGGCGATCGTCCCATCCTATACCAAGCTTCCACAAGTCTTGCATGATGCACTTTGCGATAAAAGTACATGGGGAAATAAATCCAACAGGATCAAATATGCTTGCAAGTAATTGTAAAACAGAGCGTTTAGTATTTTTTGTGTCAGAAAAATTAAAATTAAAAGAAAAGCAGTCACATGCAGGCAGCCATGTCAAACCTAAAACTTTTAAGGAAGATGATAACGTATCATCTTGGAAATTAATGGCCGTTGTTCGGTCGGCACTTACATTAGTAAGTAACTGAGGACAGTTACTTGCCCACTTGCGCAAATCGAAACCACCACTTTTAAGCAAGGATATGAGCTGAGTTTGCAAGGTGCAAGCTTCATCAATGGTCTGGCATGACCAGAGCAAGTCATCGACGTAAAATCCTTCCATTAAAACCTCAGCTGCCTTAGAAAGTGTCAAGTGACTTGACGATTGGGGGTTTGCAGCTAGTTGAGCTAACTCATCTAGAGCGAGCTGATGCAACGTGCGAACAGCTATGTATGGAGCACTTCGAAGACCGTAAGTGTTGGTTTTTAATTCATATATTCTCACTGGCTGCGTGGGAGACTCACGCCAAAGAATATGCTGATATATTCTTTCAGATGGATCGATAAGCACCCCTCGGTACATCTTTGAAATGTCAGCTGTTAAACAGACTTCATATAATCTAAAGTTAGTGATTATTTTTAAAATATCTTGATGTAACTTCCTACCAGTTAACAGTGAGTCATTGAGAGATACGCCTGTCGAAGTCTTGGCAGAACCATCAAATACAACACGCAAGGGCGTAGTGGTACTTGAAGGTCGGAGTACACAATGGTGTGGGATAAAAAACTTAGAAGTTTCAGTCCCTGTATACAACTCCATGTGCCCTAACGACTCGTATTCCTTCATAAAATCATTGTAAGCCTGCTGAAAGCTTTGCGAACGAGCAAGGCGTCGCTCGACCTGTGTAAGACGTTTCAATGCGTACTCATATGAGTCACCGAGTGGCTCGCGGTCAGGGTTTAACAATATTGGAGAAACGTATCGACCCGTTTCATCACGATAATGTTTTTCATTAAATATTTTTTCGGCAATCTCATCCTCTGGACTGAGTGGAGTCGTGCACGGCAGCGATTCCACCTCCCAAAAACGTTTGAGAGTGTCATTGATAAGATTGTCGTCAATGGTGTACGACACCATTGACGTTGTGGACGCCACAACATTACTGTCGCTCGGAGATTGCACGGCTAACCTCCCGGTTATTACATAACCAAATACACTGCTCAAAGCTGCAGGTATGTCGGAACTAAATATGAATTTTTTTCCGTCATAAATGTGAGGGAAAATGTCACCAGCTAAAATGATGTCAATTGGTGATTTTTTATGAAAGTCAGGATCGGCTAAAACTAAGTTTTTATATTCGTTAATCACGGTTTGTGGAATTGTCACGGTAGGTAAATCCGAAGTAATTTTTCGCAAAACAACAGCGTCAATGTTAAAAAGAGGAATTGAATTATGACGTGATTTTATAGATAACAACGTCATTCCGTAATTTTTGAGGTTTTCATCACCAAGTCCATAAATATTAAAAGGACATTTATGTACCGATAAACCCAAACGATGTAAGCATTCAGCTGAAATAAAATTCGACTGCGCGCCCGAGTCAATTAATACTCTGCACGGTTGATAACAGTTAAACTGATCTAAAACATGCACAACTGCAGTTCCCAATATAACGGTACTATTTGTTTGAATGGATGACGCATGACAATTCATAACAACATCGCTAGTATCGACCTGCGACTGCGCAGGCGCCGAGGCGGGACCAGGCGCGATGCCTGCAGGAACCGGTTTCTTATCACCCGAGTCTGCGTGCAACAACATATGATGCGGCTGATTACAGATAAAACATATATTGACTTTTGCATTCGCTTGCATTATGATTCTGCTTTAGACAATTTCGACATAGTCTAAGAGCTTCAGCACGGCTGACACGCTGTGAATAGTTCAATTTACGAAATTGATCACAACGAAAAATCATATGATTTTCTCCACAATGTAAACACGATAACTTTGAACGTGTTGTTGAAGAAGCATGCGAATAATTTTTATTTACTTTATTAATATTTTTATTGTACATTTTACTATCAGTTGTTTTATTTTGTCGCATATTTACGTCACTACTACGAGTAAAGGATGATGAATGATCAAGAACTTTTATTTGATTGTGCACAAAACTCATTAGATGCGAGAATGTAGGTATAGAATTTTGATCTAACTGTTGTTCGAATAACTTGCGTGTTTGTGGGTCTAAAGATCGCAACGCGATATGACAGAATAGATAATTATTCAAGTTATCAACTTTTAAGCCTTTAATGGCTTTGTATGAATGTTCATATGTTTCAATAAACATGTTTAAATGAGTAGAAGATTCTTTTTGAAGTGGTGAAAAATTAAGCATTTTATCCAAGTACATACCGATTAACATTCGGCTGTCTTGATATTTATCAAGGAGACTCTTCCATACCAAGTCATAGTTGGCAGCAGTAACAGGAAGACTCTTTACTATATTTAACGCTGATCCCTTTGTGCATGACAATAAATAGTGAAATTTATCAATTTTTGAAATACTTTCGTTACTATGAACCAAGGAGCAAAATGTTTCGTAAAACGTATTAAAGTTTTCAATATTACCGTCAAATGTAAACAATTCAATCTTAGGAAGTCGAGGTCGAGATTCCTTTTGTTGTGAGTTGTGAAGGAGTTTCGTCCTTAACGCAACTGACATTAGGTTCAAGTTTGCGCAGATGCAATTTTATACGAAAGTATAATTCATCGAAGTTTTTTAATGCCTGACCATTTAATGTAGCTTTGGAGTTATGTTTAAGTTCGCATTCAAAAATATCATAAATAACACGTTCGAAAGATTGACGCAAATCGTCAATTTCTGAAGCACGTAACAAAAACATTTCCTTGGAGTCGGAATCCAAAGTAGTTCTACTCGAGTCATATATAGATTGAACTTGCTTATAAAGCCTTTCCTTTTTATTTTGTAATAAATTCATCAAGATCGATGTGTCTTGATCAAGTGATTCATTGTCAGATAGATGACAAAGAACGAGGTGTAGTGTAATTAATGCTCACTACGTACGGCACACGTATAATGTACAGATTCGTTACGTTATAAAACTTTATATAGAACGTCTATATATTATGTAAGATATACGTAAACTGTGATATAAATATCAATAAATAAAGTACAAATATATGTATGATATCTATAGGTAAATGAGATATTCGTGGTCTAGTGACCAGGAAAACTTGGATATCTGGGGTCAGATGACCAGGACAAATTTGATATCCGGGCTCGAAGGACCAAAAAAATTGTGCGATCTGCGCAATTTACAGGTGTCGCTGATAGAATATATATATAAATAAATGACTGTATGTTAAGAGATTGTATAGAACGAACAATTGTCTGCTCTAATCGGCGAGTAAAAGGATCTCCACCAACCTTTATCATCCACAATCGAGCTGGAATCTGGACAGCTGGGCAGCCTCTGGAGTGACTGAACGTCAGGCCGGCGACCAAGGTCAGAGTAACACTCACTTAACCCGATCGGGTGAGCAAAAATATATTGTTCAGTTCAAAATTACACAACAGTTCCAATAAACGTTATTGAAGCTCCAATGGAGAACACAGATATGCGTGAAACGTTCACGTCTAGGCTGCAAGTCGTAAGGGCGTGAGTTTTGTACAGAACGTCTGTACTAGCCCGCGTCGAACGTCGAACAGAAGGATTGCCAGTCATACATCCAGTGACGGTGGACTGACAATTATTTGATCGAGATTTTACATTTACCCACCAATATTGAGCAGATATTGAACACGAAGTGTACGTCTATTTAGGATGTAACTAAGGTAATAAAATTTTCCAAGCAATACTCTAAGTTTCGAACATACCTCGCCAACATGTACCTTCCAGTTAAATTTGCGATCGATATACAAGCCCAGGTATTTAAATGTATCAACAAAACAAAGCTTATCGCAACGACAGCTGTGACCGGCCGCGTGCAGGCACGCCTAGGTATGACAGACGATACTGACGTCATCGAGCTTCAACCTAACAGCTGATCTGTTATATGGCGAGTGTATATGCATACATTTTGTTTTAGATTGATTTATAATGATTCCGTTATCATGTGCCCACTTGGTAATATTATTTAAGTCTATTTGTATATATTTAGCAATTTCATGTATATCCTTTGAAGAATAAAGTAGGCACATGTCGTCCGCATACATATACACATTGCAGTGCTGCACCACGTTAGGCACGCTGTTAACGTGCATCACGTAGCCGACTGGGCCAAACACGGAGCCAGTTGGGACACCCAACACGACGTCACACTCTGTACCCTCCACGCCGCTGACCACTGTGCGGATTGTTCTATTTTTCAGGTAATTGCGGAACCATGAATTCGTCGGACCGCGGATTCCACACTCGTCCATTGACTGTAATAGGTTTTCATGGTCTAAGGTGTCGAATGCCTTTTTACTCATACTAATATTATAAATGCGAAAGTAACTCTGTCTGTCTGTCTGTCTGTCTGTTACTCTTTCACGACTAAACGGCTGAACGGATTTTGATGAAGTTTGGTATAGTGATAGATGATAACCTAGATTTCTAAGTTAGGTTAGTGTTAGGCTGAATAGTTCGTTGACAGGTATAAGACATTTTTCTATAAATGGCAACACAAGAATGGGGTTGTCAAATCGGACGGATTGATACACGCTCTCTTGCGTTGGGG
>NW_026063290.1:0-111765 GCF_024362695.1 Pectinophora gossypiella
AGACAGACAGACAGACAGACAGACAGACAGACAGACAGACAGACAGACAGACAGACAGACAGACAGACAGACAGACAGACAGACAGACAGACAGACAGACAGACAGACAGACAGACAGACAGACAGACAGACAGACAGACAGACAGACAGACAGACAGACAGACAGACAGACAGACAGACAGACAGACAGACAGACAGACAGACAGACAGACAGACAGACAGACAGACAGACAGACAGACAGACAGACAGACAGACAGACAGACAGACAGACAGACAGACAGACAGACAGACAGACAGACAGACAGACAGACAGACAGACAGACAGACAGACAGACAGACAGACAGACAGACAGACAGACAGACAGACAGACAGACAGACAGACAGACAGACAGACAGACAGACAGACAGACAGACAGACAGACAGACAGACAGACAGACAGACAGACAGACAGACAGACAGACAGACAGACAGACAGACAGACAGACAGACAGACAGACAGACAGACAGACAGACAGACAGACAGACAGACAGACAGACAGACAGACAGACAGACAGACAGACAGACAGACAGACAGACAGACAGACAGACAGACAGACAGACAGACAGACAGACAGACAGACAGACAGACAGACAGACAGACAGACAGACAGACAGACAGACAGACAGACAGACAGACAGACAGACAGACAGACAGACAGACAGACAGACAGACAGACAGACAGACAGACAGACAGACAGACAGACAGACAGACAGACAGACAGACAGACAGACAGACAGACAGACAGACAGACAGACAGACAGACAGACAGACAGACAGACAGACAGACAGACAGACAGACAGACAGACAGACAGACAGACAGACAGACAGACAGACAGACAGACAGACAGACAGACAGACAGACAGACAGACAGACAGACAGACAGACAGACAGACAGACAGACAGACAGACAGACAGACAGACAGACAGACAGACAGACAGACAGACAGACAGACAGACAGACAGACAGACAGACAGACAGACAGACAGACAGACAGACAGACAGACAGACAGACAGACAGACAGACAGACAGACAGACAGACAGACAGACAGACAGACAGACAGACAGACAGACAGACAGACAGACAGACAGACAGACAGACAGACAGACAGACAGACAGACAGACAGACAGACAGACAGACAGACAGACAGACAGACAGACAGACAGACAGACAGACAGACAGACAGACAGACAGACAGACAGACAGACAGACAGACAGACAGACAGACAGACAGACAGACAGACAGACAGACAGACAGACAGACAGACAGACAGACAGACAGACAGACAGACAGACAGACAGACAGACAGACAGACAGACAGACAGACAGACAGACAGACAGACAGACAGACAGACAGACAGACAGACAGACAGACAGACAGACAGACAGACAGACAGACAGACAGACAGACAGACAGACAGACAGACAGACAGACAGACAGACAGACAGACAGACAGACAGACAGACAGACAGACAGACAGACAGACAGACAGACAGACAGACAGACAGACAGACAGACAGACAGACAGACAGACAGACAGACAGACAGACAGACAGACAGACAGACAGACAGACAGACAGACAGACAGACAGACAGACAGACAGACAGACAGACAGACAGACAGACAGACAGACAGACAGACAGACAGACAGACAGACAGACAGACAGACAGACAGACAGACAGACAGACAGACAGACAGACAGACAGACAGACAGACAGACAGACAGACAGACAGACAGACAGACAGACAGACAGACAGACAGACAGACAGACAGACAGACAGACAGACAGACAGACAGACAGACAGACAGACAGACAGACAGACAGACAGACAGACAGACAGACAGACAGACAGACAGACAGACAGACAGACAGACAGACAGACAGACAGACAGACAGACAGACAGACAGACAGACAGACAGACAGACAGACAGACAGACAGACAGACAGACAGACAGACAGACAGACAGACAGACAGACAGACAGACAGACAGACAGACAGACAGACAGACAGACAGACAGACAGACAGACAGACAGACAGACAGACAGACAGACAGACAGACAGACAGACAGACAGACAGACAGACAGACAGACAGACAGACAGACAGACAGACAGACAGACAGACAGACAGACAGACAGACAGACAGACAGACAGACAGACAGACAGACAGACAGACAGACAGACAGACAGACAGACAGACAGACAGACAGACAGACAGACAGACAGACAGACAGACAGACAGACAGACAGACAGACAGACAGACAGACAGACAGACAGACAGACAGACAGACAGACAGACAGACAGACAGACAGACAGACAGACAGACAGACAGACAGACAGACAGACAGACAGACAGACAGACAGACAGACAGACAGACAGACAGACAGACAGACAGACAGACAGACAGACAGACAGACAGACAGACAGACAGACAGACAGACAGACAGACAGACAGACAGACAGACAGACAGACAGACAGACAGACAGACAGACAGACAGACAGACAGACAGACAGACAGACAGACAGACAGACAGACAGACAGACAGACAGACAGACAGACAGACAGACAGACAGACAGACAGACAGACAGACAGACAGACAGACAGACAGACAGACAGACAGACAGACAGACAGACAGACAGACAGACAGACAGACAGACAGACAGACAGACAGACAGACAGACAGACAGACAGACAGACAGACAGACAGACAGACAGACAGACAGACAGACAGACAGACAGACAGACAGACAGACAGACAGACAGACAGACAGACAGACAGACAGACAGACAGACAGACAGACAGACAGACAGACAGACAGACAGACAGACAGACAGACAGACAGACAGACAGACAGACAGACAGACAGACAGACAGACAGACAGACAGACAGACAGACAGACAGACAGACAGACAGACAGACAGACAGACAGACAGACAGACAGACAGACAGACAGACAGACAGACAGACAGACAGACAGACAGACAGACAGACAGACAGACAGACAGACAGACAGACAGACAGACAGACAGACAGACAGACAGACAGACAGACAGACAGACAGACAGACAGACAGACAGACAGACAGACAGACAGACAGACAGACAGACAGACAGACAGACAGACAGACAGACAGACAGACAGACAGACAGACAGACAGACAGACAGACAGACAGACAGACAGACAGACAGACAGACAGACAGACAGACAGACAGACAGACAGACAGACAGACAGACAGACAGACAGACAGACAGACAGACAGACAGACAGACAGACAGACAGACAGACAGACAGACAGACAGACAGACAGACAGACAAAAATTTTACTGATTGCATTTTTGGCATCAGTATCGACCACTTATCACCCCCTGAAAGTTATTTTGAAAAAATATTTAATGTACAGAATTGACCTCTCTACAGATTTATTATAAGTATAGATGACCTAATTTAAAACTTTTTTGTACACAACGTTTGCTATTTTGTTATTATTTGTTAAAATGTAGAAATTGTTTGGACTCGACACTCGCGAGCAGGCCACGTATACACCACGTGCGCTCCCCCACCACAAGACAGCGCCGTTGACTGCCGCGCCGCCACACTTCGGCGAATGTGCGCGACGACGAACGACGACCGACGGCAGTGGCGGCGATGCAGAGTATTCGTTAAAAGGAACTTTATCTACAAAAGCCAAATTTTTTTAACTTGATACACCCAAAACTACTAAATATCATGTTCCTAGGTTCAGTGGTTAATATTTTGTATACAAAAAGTTTGGCTTCGTAGTTCCCGTTCCGAATCCGTTCCGTTCCGTTCGAATTTCGGAAAATCCGTTTGTATCCGGAAAAACTCTGCACATCCTAAGAGACCTACGTACCAAGTTTCATGGTTTTATCTTCAAAAATGACGAATACCCATACAAACATTCAACCCGTATTTCACCCCCATACTGGTAAAAATTTCAAAATGCTTGAACAAACGATTTTTTGTTTGTTATTTAGTGCCTAAACACAAAATTTAATATTTTTATCTTGAAAAATGACGAACCTCATAAAAAATTTCAACACCTATTTCATCCCCTCAAAGATCGAATTTTCAAAAACGCTTTAACAAATTGTTTTTTTATTTCTTATCAAGTTCCTAAATATAAAGTTTCGTGGTTTTATCCCCAAAAATGACGAACTCCCATACAAACTTTCAACCCTCATTTCACCCCCTCACTGGTCGAAATTTCAGCAACGCTAGAACAAATGTTTAATTATTTTTTATCAAGTGCTTAAATATAAAGTTTCATGGATTTATATTTTAAAATTAAAATATCCCATACAAACTTTCAACCCCTATTTCAATCTCTTCGTCCCTTCTTTTCGCAATAAAAGGTATCCTATTTTCTTTCTCAGGGTCTAAAGATTGTCTGTGCCAAATTTAATCAAAATCGGTTGAGAGGTTTAAGCGGGAAAGCGTAACAGACAGACAGACAGACAGAGTTACTTTCGCATTTATAATATTAGTAAGGATTATTTTCCCTCGTTAAATAGTAAACAAACTAAGTGTAGGTGTTATAATTTCGTTGACGAACTGATTACCTATCCGTTTCTTTGTCTAAAATGAGTATTACCTTATTACTATGATTGATTGATTGATTGATTGGGCTTAAAGTTCGTATAAATGTCTATCGAATTACCTCCTCAAGTTTAAAGCGTAGCTAGTCATGTAGTACTATATTAATTATGTGGTGTAAGTAATTAGATTTTATCTGTATGTAATGTAACAGTCAGTTGAATAAAAAAACTTATACAAATCAGATCAATTAATTGGCGTAATGTGATTCTAGAAAGAGTTTTAATGTTAATAGATAGCTAGCTATAGCTATGTGTAGGTTCCTGTAGGAATGAGATATAACTGTTTAATAAAGACAGTTGCATCAAAATTTTATCATAAATTCCCTAAATTATGGCGCCTACCTACCCTCTAAGTTAGAAAAGTGATCAAATACTAACTTGAGGTCACTCAGTTTAAAAAAAAAACATCGAAATCATTCCAGTAGCTATGGCGTCATGCGCTTCTTGACACGATCACGAAATCTAGATTTCCGCGGGAATGAGGTATTTTCCCGCCATAAAAAGTAGCCTGTGTCCGTGCCTAAGATCCTATCTTTAAATTAATCAAGTCTTATAAAATTCCGTTCAGACGTTAAGGCGTGAATGAGGCAAACTTTTAAAACAAACAATTAAAAATCACTAACCTAGTTTTCTGTCTACTGCCTACGCCTTAAGTACGATAGCATAAATATTAATAGGCCATATCCTTTTCTAGATTACTATCTATCAGCTAACTAAATTTCATCAAAATCCGTTGAGCCGTTTAGGCATGATAGACAAAACTCCCAGCAAAAACTATAAAAAAATCACTAACTCAATTCAGTTTTCTGCCTACTTCCTACCCCCTAAGTACGATGACGTGATCAATTTGCTCGTACAACCGTTTTTAGATAACCAACTATTACCTTACTAAATTTCATTAAAATCCGTTCAGCCGTTTAGACGTGAAAGAGCAAAAGTCCCAACAAAAACGACTACAAATCACTAAATCAATTTAGTTATCTGCCAACTGCCTACCCCCTAAGAACGATGGCGTGATTATTTATAGCCTATGACCATTTCTAGGTTATCATCTATCACCATACCAAATTTCATCAAAATCCGTTGAGCCGTTTAGGCGTGAAAGAGTAACAGACAGACAGACAGACAGACAGACAGACAGACAGACAGACAGACAGACAGAGTTACTTTCGCATTTATAATATTAGTATGGATGGTAAAATTATTATCGCTACATTTAAGGATATCTTCGAGAAACAGACACGTTAGGAAAAAACTGTAAACATCCATATTCATTGTTTAGGTACTTAAGTATATCTATTACCGATGTCTCGAGATATCAACTCTTTTTTAGAAAGTATTTTTAAGTCTAATATAATATTTCGTTACATAATAATTGGGTTAAGTCGGGGGTTTTGAATTATTTTATTCTTTTTCGATGATATTTTTACCGTCGTGGGTTTTTCCAAAATTTTTAATTTTGCTTAATTTTTTACCGTCGTGGGTTTTTCCAAAATTTTTAATTTTGCTTAATTTTATTTCAGACTTTTTAGAGAGCATATACGAATTATAATCTATATAATGTGTAGGTAAGATCTCGCAAAACAATAAGTGTGATTCATCCTACCACATAATATTAAGTCCCTCTATAACACTCATCTGAGAACATGCACCAATCACCCACGAACTCATTCCTGAAATCCGCATTGAAATCAGACAATACGTTTTAATTTTAATAATATTGCAATATAAACGTTTCACACTAATATAGCAGCGCCTCCTAGTGAGTTAATATCATAAGACTTATCTTAGACCATGCACCATTCAACTACGAACCCATTGCTGAAAACCGCATTGAAATTGGACAATTCGTTTTAATATTATTGCAATACTATTTTTCACTAATATTGTAGCACCCTCTAGAAAGACGTAATTTTTATATTATTTGGGAACATGCAATAAGCTACCACGTACACATTGCCGAAAACAGAATTTATTGTAATCGGACATTTCGTTTTGATTATATTGCAACATTGTTTTGCACTAATATTGTGGCACCCCCTAGTGAGTTACAGCCATGACACCTGTCTAAGAACATGAACTCATCAAACACAATCCCGTTATTGAAAACCGCCTCAAAATCGGATCATTAGTTTAAAAGATAGGTGGTAACATTACTTTGCACAAACGCACACACAAACATCTCTCACCCTAAACGCATATACCTGCTCCGTTCCGTCGTGGGTAATAAATGTAATTAAAATTATACTAACCGTAATTAACAACACTTTGCTTTACTTAATACATAACATACATAAACTGCCTATATACGTCCCACTGCTGGGCACAGGCCTCCCCTCAATCAACCGGAGGGGGTATGGAGCATACTCCACCACGCTGCTCCACTGCGGGTTGGTGGAGGTATTTTTACGGCTAATAGCCGGGACCAACGGCTTAACGTGCCCTCCGAAGCACGGAATCATCTTACTTTTTCGGACAATCAGGTGATTCAAGCCTGAAAAGTCCTTACCAAACAAAGGATAGTCTCACAAAGTGATTTCGACAATGTCCCCATCGGGAATCGAACCCGGACCACAAGATCGTGAGCCTAACGCTCTAACCACTAGACCACGGAGGCTGTTTACTTAATACTACCTGATTATTGAGTGATGGGTTCAAGTTTATGAATTAAATGAGGATTAATTGGATGAATTTGATTCACTTGACCACACAATCCACGTGCCACTTATAGTCGATCTTGATTTTTCTTTAATCTTCGCCAATCACTTCGTATTATCTACAATTTATTGATTGTGATCTTCTCTGAAATCTGGCTCGAAGGACCATGAATATGCCTGATATGCCTTTTTACTGATTTTTAAGGGATTTAGGTAGCAATGAAACAGCACCGTGTTCGACGTCATTACGTGTAATCAATGGAACCGAAAAAAAAAAACGCCTGTCAGAAACAATTAACTAATAAAAACTATTGCAAATAAATTGCTATTATAAATTGAAGAGGCGTTTCGAATAATATTGACTCTAAACTCTAATATTGTGGCGCCCCCTAGTGAGTAACAGACATGACACCTGTCTAATAACATGAACTCATCAAACACAAACCCGTTATTGAAAACCGCATCAAAATCGGATTATTAGTTTAGAAGATAATTAATAACATTTCTTTGCACAAACGCACACACAAACATCTCTCACCCTAAACGCATATACCTGCTCCGTTCCGTCGTAAGTAAAAATGAGTATTACCTTATTACTATGATTGATTACTGGGCTTAAAGTTCGTATAAATGTCTATCGAATTACCTCCTCAAGTTTAAAGCGTAGCTAGTCATGTAGTACTATATTAATTATGTGGTGTAAGTAATTAGATTTTATCTGTATGTAATGTAACAGTCAGTTGAATAAAAAAACTTATACAAATCAGATCAATTAATTGGCGTAATGTGATTCTAGAAAGAGTTTTAATGTTAATAGATAGCTATCTATAGCTATGTGTAGGTTCCTGTAGGAATGAGATATAACTGTTTAATAAAGACAGTTGCATCAAAATTTTATCATAAATTCCCTAAATTATGGCGCCTACCTACCCTCTAAGTTAGAAAAGTGATCAAATACTAACTTGAGGTCACTCAGTTTAAAAAAAAACATCGAAATCATTCCAGTAGCTATGGCGTCATGCGCTTCTTGACACGATCACGAAATCTAGATTTCCGCGGGAATGAGGTATTTTCCCGCCATAAAAAGTAGCCTGTGTCCGTGCCTAAGATCCTATCTTTAAATTAACCAAGTCTTATAAAATTCCGTTCAGACGTTAAGGCGTGAATGAGGCAAACTTTTAAAACAAACAATTAAAAATCACTAACCTAGTTTTCTGTCTACTGCCTACGCCTTAAGTACGATAGCATAAATATTAATAGGCCATATCCTTTTCTAGATTACTATCTATCAGCTAACTAAATTTAATCAAAATCCGTTGAGCCGTTTAGGCATGATAGACAAAACTCCCAGCAAAAACCATAAAAAAATCACTAACTCAATTCAGTTTTCTGCCTACTTCCTACCCCCTAAGTACGATGACGTGATCAATTTGATCGTACAACCGTTTTTAGATAACCAACTATTACCTTACTAAATTTCATTAAAATCCGTTCAGCCGTTTAGACGTGAAAGAGCAAAAGTCCCAACAAAAACGACTACAAATCACTAAATCAATTTAGTTATCTGCCAACTGCCTACCCCCTAAGAACGATGGCGTGATTATTTATAGCCTATGACCATTTCTAGGTTATCATCTATCACCATACCAAATTTCATCAAAATCCGTTGAGCCGTTTAGGCGTGAAAGAGTAACAGACAGACAGACAGACAGAGTTACTTTCGCATTTATAATATTAGTATGGATTTTTGCATAATCTTTGCTTGTGGTGAACACATTGGAAAGATTTTGCTTTATATGAATTGCTTCAGGCCAATACAATGTTTGCATAAAAAACAAACGTAAGCTTTTAAGTGTTTTGTAAAAAGTTCTCCATAAGGTTGTAATAGAAATTTGAAATAAATCTGTAATTTTTTCAAATGTTTCATTATTTTTTATTTTGTACAGTGTTGTGATAATATTCAGAGAGGGTACTTTTAATTCATCCGAAAGATATTGTATGATCCAGTAAAATTTTTTTGGTACTCCAATATAAGCAAATGGTTTCTGTTTTATCAAATGTAAAATGAAGTTTCTTCCCATTAAAGTTTCTTGCACTTCAAGTTCACTAGTACTTTCCTGTCCTGAAAATTCAGTTGTGCTACCAAGTGCAGATGGATTGTGTCCCTCCGATGATTCCTCTTCAGTAAGGATAGGTTCGTGTGTGGGATTTTTTGCAAGCCTTGTACCAACTGACCTGCTGACCATGGTTGGCATAACTTGCACAGTTTTACTACTGTAGTGAGGCACACACTGAATACCTTTGTCCTGTGTAGCTGGCACAGGTTCTTCCCAGTTTGATCCAGAAGGCATGACACTGCTAAGATCCAGTCTAATATTCTTTAACATTACAGGCACTTCAGGTTTAAGCCTTGGCTTTGTTACTTTATTCTCTATCCAGTCCTTATAATTCAGTAAATCTTCCTCTAGCTGAAACAAATTCATAATTGTGAACAAAATGATTTATTTACAGACAACATACTAGTTACAAACAGTTCATGGCTCTTGTAAGATGTTAGACACTTAAATTGATTTTATAGTAATGTACTTACATTTAAATGATCTTCGCATATATATATACTACCAGATTTCGGTACATTTAATTTATTTACCGCGGAACACCACTGCACTCTCACCGATTTCGGTACATAAAAAAAGTGCTTGTATTTTTGCAGACGGGAACAATACAAGAAATGAGAGGATCTAATTTTCTTGTTTGCACACACATTTTTTATTAGGTAATTCGGAAACGGGAATTAAAATATTAAACGGGAAAAACCAAAAATATTACAGACACCGAATGATATTTTTTTTTTGTTTTTGTTTTCCCCGAAGGGTAAGGCAAAGGGAACTATGCCCATACAGCCATGTCTTACGTATTTTTTTTCTTGATGATTGATGAAATGATGAAAGATGATGATGATGAAACCTAAGCCCCCACCCTCGGAGTAGACTCCTACTCCGAACCCCAAACGAATTAACTCAAAAGTCCGCATAAACTTTCGAGTTATGAGGCGGCTTCCTGGCACGAAGCGAAAATAGGCAGATAATCTTTGTTTATTGAATCCATACTAATCCATCATGAAAGTAACTGTCTGTCTGTCTGTCTGTCTGTCTGTCTGTCTGTTACTCTTTCACGCCTAAACGGCTCAACGGATTTTGATGAAATTTGGTATGGTGATAGATGATAACCTAGAAATGGTCATAGGCTATAAATAATCACGCCATCGTTCTTAGGGGGTAGGCAGTTGGCAGATAACTAAATTGATTTAGTGATTTGTAGTCGTTTTTGTTGGGACTTTTGCTCTTTCACGTCTAAACGGCTGAACGGATTTTAATGAAATTTAGTAAGGTAATAGTTGGTTATCTAAAAACGGTTGTACGAGCAAATTGATCACGTCATCGTACTTAGGGGGTAGGAAGTAGGCAGAAAACTGAATTGAGTTAGTGATTTTTTATGGTTTTTGCTGGGAGTTTTGTCTATCATGCCTAAACGGCTCAACGGATTTTGATGAAATTTAGTTAGCTGATAGATAGTAATCTAGAAAAGGATATGGCCTATTAATATTTATGCTATCGTACTTAAGGCGTAGGCAGTAGACAGAAAACTAATTAGGTTAGTGATTTTTAATTGTTTGTTTTAAAAGTTTGCCTCATTCACGCCTTAACGTCTGAACGGAATTTTATAAGACTTGGTTTATTTAAAGATAGGATCTGAGGCACGGACACAGGCTACTTTTTACGGCGGGAAAATGCCTCATTCCCGCGGAAATCTAGCGTGATCGTGTCAAGAAGCGCATGACGCCATAGCAACTGAAATCATTTTGATGTTTTTTTTTTAAACTGAGTGTTACTAAGACTTCAAGTTACTATTTGATCACTTTTCTAACTTAGAGGGTAGGTAGGCGCCATAATTTAGGGAATTTATGATAAAACTAGCTGGTACCCGCGACTTCGTCTGCGTACTTTTAATTTGAATATTAAGGATTATATAAAAGGAACGGTATAGCATGTGATTAAAAGAGAGTAAGTAGGTATATTTAAAAAAAAATAAAAAATATCTGTTTACAGTCGTTATAAAGTACCTATGTATTCCATTGAGTGGCAGAAATTACCTAGGAATATTTATCGGTCCCTTATGTCCAAGACACTTACAGGGGTCAGCGTCACGTTGTGTACAAAAATATTTTAAAATGACCTAATTTAAAACTTTTTTGTACACAACGTTTGCTATTTTGTTATTATTTGTTAAAATGTAGAAATTGTTTGGACTCGACACTCGCGAGCAGGCCACGTATACACCACGTGCGCTCCCCCACCACAAGACAGCGCCGTTGACTGCCGCCACACTTCGGCGAATGTGCGCGACGACGAACGACGACCGACGGCAGTGGCGGCGATGCAGAGTATTCGTTAAAAGGAACTTTATCTACAAAAGCCAATTTTTTTTAACTTGATACACCCAAAACTACTAAATATCATGTTCCTAAGTTCAGTGGTTAATATTTTGTATACAAAAAGTTTGGCTTCGTAGTTCCCGTTCCGAATCCGTTCCGTTCCGTTCGAATTTCGGAAAATCCGTTTGTTGAAAAACTCTGCACATCCTAAGAGACCTACGTACCAAGTTTCATGGTTTTATCTTCAAAAATGACGAATACCCATACAAACATTCAACCCGTATTTCACCCCCATACTGGTAAAAATTTCAAAATGCTTGAACAAACGATTTTTTGTTTGTTATTTAGTGCCTAAACACAAAATTTAATATTTTTATCTTGAAAAATGACGAACCTCATAAAAAATTTCAACACCTATTTCATCCCCTCAAAGATCGAATTTTCAAAAACGCTTTAACAAATTGTTTTTTTATTTCTTATCAAGTTCCTAAATATAAAGTTTCGTGGTTTTATCCCCAAAAATGACGAACTCCCATACAAACTTTCAACCCTCATTTCACCCCCTCACTGGTCGAAATTTCAGCAACGCTAGAACAAATGTTTAATTATTTTTTATCAAGTGCTTAAATATAAAGTTTCATGGATTTATATTTTAAAATTAAAATATCCCATACAAACTTTCAACCCCTATTTCAATCTCTTCGACCCTTCTTTTCGCAATAAAAGGTATCCTATTTTCTTTCTCAGGGTCTAAAGATTGTCTGTGCCAAATTTAATCAAAATCGGTTGAGAGGTTTAAGCGGGAAAGCGTAACAGACAGACAGACAGACAGAGTTACTTTCGCATTTATAATTAGTAAGGATTATTAGTAAGGATTATTTTCCCTCGTGTCGTTGAATTTCGTTGACGAACTGATTACCTATCCGTTTCTTTGTCTAAAATGAGTATTACCTTATTACTATGATTGATTACTGGGCTTAAAGTTCGTATAAATGTCTATCGAATTACCTCCTCAAGTTTAAAGCGTAGCTAGTCATGTAGTACTATATTAATTATGTGGTGTAAGTAATTAGATTTTATCTGTATGTAATGTAACAGTCAGTTGAATAAAAAAACTTATACAAATCAGATCAATTAATTGGCGTAATGTGATTCTAGAAAGAGTTTTAATGTTAATAGATAGCTAGCTATAGCTATGTGTAGGTTCCTGTAGGAATGAGATATAACTGTTTAATAAAGACAGTTGCATCAAAATTTTATCATAAATTCCCTAAATTATGGCGCCTACCTACCCTCTAAGTTAGAAAAGTGATCAAATACTAACTTGAGGTCACTCAGTTTAAAAAAAAACATCGAAATCATTCCAGTAGCTATGGCGTCATGCGCTTCTTGACACGATCACGAAATCTAGATTTCCGCGGGAATGAGGTATTTTCCCGCCATAAAAAGTAGCCTTTGTCCGTGCCTAAGATCCTATCTTTAAATTAACCAAGTCTTATAAAATTCCGTTCAGACGTTAAGGCGTGAATGAGGCAAACTTTTAAAACAAACAATTAAAAATCACTAACCTAGTTTTCTGTCTACTGCCTACGCCTTAAGTACGATAGCATAAATATTAATAGGCCATATCCTTTTCTAGATTACTATCTATCAGCTAACTAAATTTAATCAAAATCCGTTGAGCCGTTTAGGCATGATAGACAAAACTCCCAGCAAAAACCATAAAAAAATCACTAACTCAATTCAGTTTTCTGCCTACTTCCTACCCCCTAAGTACGATGACGTGATCAATTTGATCGTACAACCGTTTTTAGATAACCAACTATTACCTTACTAAATTTCATTAAAATCCGTTCAGCCGTTTAGACGTGAAAGAGCAAAAGTCCCAACAAAAACGACTACAAATCACTAAATCAATTTAGTTATCTGCCAACTGCCTACCCCCTAAGAACGATGGCGTGATTATTTATAGCCTATGACCATTTCTAGGTTATCATCTATCACCATACCAAATTTCATCAAAATCCGTTGAGCCGTTTAGGCGTGAAAGAGTAACAGACAGACAGACAGACAGACAGACAGACAGAGTTACTTTCGCATTTATAATATTAGTATGGATTTTGATGCAACTGTCTTTATTAAACAGTTATATCTCATTCCTACAGGAACCTACACATAGCTATAGCTAGCTATCTATTAACATTAAAACTCTTTCTAGAATCACATTACGCCAATTAATTGATCTGATTTGTATACGTTTTTTTATTCAACTGACTGATACATTACATACAGATAAAATCTAATTACTTACACCACATCTATACTTATAATAAATCTGTAGAGAGGTCAATTCTGTACATTAAATATTTTTTCAAAATAACTATCAGGGGGTGATAAGTGGTCGATACTGATGCCAAAAATGCAATCAGTAAAATTTTTGTCTGTCTGTCTGTCTGTCTGTCTGTCTGTCTGTCTGTCTGTCTGTATGTTCCTTATAGAAACAAAAACTACTGGACGGATTTTAATGAAACTTGGTACAATTATTCTTCACACTCCTGGACAGGTTATAGTATACTTTTCATCACGCTACAATCAATAGGAGCAGAGTAGTGAAGGGAAATTCTTTTGTATGAAAAATCTAAACCACTCAAGTTAGACGTTTGAAATTTGGCATGCAGGTACCTTAGATACCGTAGAGGTGCACTAAGAAAGGAATTCCCGAAAATCCTACGGGAACGGGAATTAGCGGGAAAATCCTTTTGTATGAAAAATCTAAACCACTCAAGTTAGACGTTTGAAATTTGGCATGCAGATACCTTAAGTACCGTAGAGGTGCATTAAGAAAGGAATTCCCGAAATTCCCACGAGAACGGGAATTAGCAAGAAAATCCTTTTGTATGAAAAATCTAAACCACTCAAGTTAGACGTTTGAAATTTGTCATGCAGGTACCTTAGGTACCTTAGAGGTGCATCAAGAAAGGAATTCCCGAAATTCCCACGAGAACGGGAATTAGCGGGAAAATCCTTTTGTATGAATAATCAAAACCACTCAAGTTAGACGTTTGAAATTTGGCATGCAGGTACCATAGGTACCGTAGAGGTGCACTAAGAAAGGAAATCCCAAAATTCTCACGGGAACGGGAATTAGCGGGAAAATCCTTTTGTATGAAAAATCTAAACCATTCAAGTTAGATGTTTGAAATTTGTCATGCAGGTACCTTAGATACCGTAGAGGTGTACTAAGAAAGGAATTCCCGATATTCCCACGGGAACGGGAATTAGCGGGAAAATCCTTTTGTATGAAAAATCTAAACCACTCAAGTTAGACAATTGAAATTTGGCATGCAGGTACCTTAGATACCGTAGAGGTGCACTAAGAAAGGAATTCCCGAAAATCCTTTTGTATGAAAAATCTAAACCACTCAAGTTAGACGTTTGAAATTTGGCATGCAGGTACTTTAGTAAATTTAAAGCTTAGTTGCAACAGGATATTACAAAATTCCCACGGGAACGGTAGTTAGCGGGAAAAAACATTTGTATGAAAAAATCAAATCTAAATAAAAGGAGAAACTGACTGATTCAGTGACTGACATATCAACGCATAGCCTGAACGGCTAAACGTAGGCATTTGAAATTTGGAAGGGACATAGCTTAGGTACCGTAGAGGTGCACTAAGAAAGGAATTCCCGGAATTCCCACGGGAACGGAAATTAGCGGGAAAATCTTTTTGTATGAAAAATCTAAACCGCTTAAGTTAGACGCTTGAAATTTGGCATGCAGGTACCTTAGTTAACTTAAAGCTTAGTTGCAACAGGATATTGCAAAGTTCCAACGGAAACGGGAGTTAGTGGGAAAAAAACATTTGTATGAAAAAATCGAAACCGCGTAAGATAGATATTTTCAACTCAATTCAATTAAATTATTTATTGCATTCCATGTAGTACAATGGGGTGTTACATAGGCATAGGAACTAAAACATGGACCCTGTAGGGCACAGCAACGTTGAAGGGAAGAGAGGAAGTGTGTATTAAAATTAAAACTCAATGAACAATCAATTAAAAAAAAACAATTCAATCAATTGATTCAATCTAGCATGCATGCATACCTTAGTAAATATAAAGTTTATTTTTGGCTGTATTTTGAAAAATGGGAGTTATTGGGAAAAAAAAATGTACTTATGAAAAAATCTAAACTGCATAAGTATGCACTCCCACACACATAAAGATCTCTCTCTTATATAACACGCCACGCGGACGAAGTCGCGGGCAAAAGCTAGTAATTAATATAGTACTACATGACTAGCTACGCTTTAAACTTGAGGAGGTAATTCGATAGACATTTATACGAACTTTAAGCCCAGTAATCAATCATAGTAATAAGGTAATACTCATTTTAGACAAAGAAACGGATAGGTAATCAGTTCGTCAACGAAATTATAACACCTACACTTAGTTTGTTTACTATTTAACGAAGGAAAATAATCCTTACTAATATTATAAATGCGAAAGTAACTCTGTCTGTCTGTCTGTCTGTTACGCTTTCCCGCTTAAACCTCTCAACCGATTTTGATTAAATTTGGCACAGACAATCTTTAGACCCTGAGAAAGAAAATAGGATACCTTTTATTGCGAAAAGAAGGGACGAAGAGATTGAAATAGGGGTTGAAAGTTTGTATGGGATATTTTAATTTTAAAATATAAATCCATGAAACTTTATATTTAACCACTTGATAAAAAATAATTAAACCTTTGTTCTAGCGTTGCTGAAATTTCGACCAGTGAGGGGGTGAAATGAGGGTTGAAAGTTTGTATGGGAGTTCGTCATTTTTGGGGATAAAACCACGAAACTTTATATTTAGGAACTTGATAAGAAATAAAAAAACAATTTGTTAAAGCGTTTTTGAAAATTCGATCTTTGAGGGGATGAAATAGGTGTTGAAATTTTTATGAGGTTCGTCATTTTTCAAGATAAAATATTAAATTTTGTGTTTAGGCACTAAATAACAAACAAAAAATCGTTTGTTCAAGCATTTTGAAATTTTTACCAGTATGGGGGTGAAATACGGGTTGAATGTTTGTATGGGTATTCGTCATTTTTGAAGATAAAACCATGAAACTTGGTACGTAGGTCTCTTATCTACAGCTTTTAAAATAAGTAAGGCGTATAAGAAAAAAATGTCTTAGCAGTGAATGGCGTATAAGTAATTTTGACTTACAGTATTTAGAATAAGTAAGGCGTATACGTAAATTTGCCTTCGCATTTTTATGCTGTTACTAGCTTTTGCCCGCGACTTCATCCGCGTGGCGTGTTATATAAGAGAGAGATCTTTGTGTGTGTGGGAGTGCATACTTATGCAGTTTAGATTTTTTCATAAGTACATTTTTTTTTCCCAATAACTCCCATTTTTCAAAATACAGCCAAAAATAAACTTTATATTTACTAAGGTATGCATGCATGCTAGATTGAATCAATTGATTGAATTGTTTTTTTTTAATTGATTGTTCATTGAGTTTTAATTTTAATACACACTTCCTCTCTTCCCTTCAACGTTGCTGTGCCCTACAGGGTCCATGTTTTAGTTCCTATGCCTATGTAACATCCCATTGTACTACATGGAATGCAATAAATAATTTAATTGAATTGAATTGAAAATATCTATTTTACGCGGTTTCGATTTTTTCATACAAATGTTTTTTTCCCACTAACTCCCGTTTCCGTGGGAATTTTGCAATATCCTGTTGCAACTAAGCTTTAAGTTAACTAAGGTACCTGCATGCCAAATTTCAAGCGTCTAACTTAAGCGGTTTAGATTTTTCATACAAAAAGATTTTCCCGCTAATTTCCGTTCCCGTGGGAATTCCGGGAATTCCTTTCTTAGTGCACCTCTACGGTACCTAAGCTATGTCCCTTCCAAATTTCAAATGCCTACGTTTAGCCGTTCAGGCTATGCGTTGATATGTCAGTCACTGAGTCAGTCAGTTTCTCCTTTTATTTAGATTTGATTTTTTCATACAAATGTTTTTTCCCGCTAACTACCGTTCCCGTGGGAATTTTGTAATATCCTGTTGCAACTAAGCTTTAAATTTACTAAAGTACCTGCATGCCAAATTTCAAACGTCTAACTTGAGTGGTTTAGATTTTTCATACAAAAGGATTTTCGGGAATTCCTTTCTTAGTGCACCTCTACGGTATCTAAGGTACCTGCATGCCAAATTTCAATTGTCTAACTTGAGTGGTTTAGATTTTTCATACAAAAGGATTTTCCCGCTAATTCCCGTTCCCGTAGGATTTTCGGGAATTCCTTTCTTAGTGCACCTCTACGGTATCTAAGGTACCTGCATGCCAAATTTCAAACGTCTAACTTGAGTGGTTTAGATTTTTCATACAAAAGAATTTCCCTTCACTACTCTGCTCCTATTGATTGTAGCGTGATGAAAAGTATACTATAACCTGTCCAGGAGTGTGAAGGATAATTGTACCAAGTTTCATTTAAATCCGTCTAGTAGTTTTTGTTTCTATAAGGAACATACAGACAGACAGACAGACAGACAGACAGACAGACAGACAGACAGACAGACAGACAGACAGACAGACAGACAGACAGACAAAAATTTTACTGATTGCATTTTTGGCATCAGTATCGACCACTTATCACCCCCTGATAGTTATTTTGAAAAAATATTTAATGTACAGAATTGACCTCTCTACAGATCCATACTAATATTATAAATGCGAAAGTAACTCTGTCTGTCTGTCTGTCTGTCTGTCTGTCTGTCTGTCTGTCTGTTACTCTTTCACGCCTAAACGGCTCAACGGATTTTGATGAAATTTGGTATGGTGATAGATGATAACCTAGAAATGGTCATAGGCTATAAATAATCACGCCATCGTTCTTAGGGGGTAGGCAGTTGGCAGATAACTAAATTGATTTAGTGATTTGTAGTCGTTTTTGTTGGGACTTTTGCTCTTTCACGTCTAAACGGCTGAACGGATTTTAATGAAATTTAGTAAGGTAATAGTTGGTTATCTAAAAACGGTTGTACGAGCAAATTGATCACGTCATCGTACTTAGGGGGTAGGAAGTAGGCAGAAAACTGAATTGAGTTAGTGATTTTTTTATAGTTTTTGCTGGGAGTTGTGTCTATCATGCCTAAACGGCTCAACGGATTTTGATGAAATTTAGTTAGCTGATAGATAGTAAACTAGAAAAGGATATGGCCTATTAATATTTATGCTATCGTACTTAAGGCGTAGGCAGTAGACAGAAAACTAGGTTAGTGATTTTTAATTGTTTGTTTTAAAAGTTTGCCTCATTCACGCCTTAACGTCTGAACGGAATTTTATAAGACTTGGTTAATTTAAAGATAGGATCTTAGGCACGGACAAAGGCTACTTTTTATGGCGGGAAAATACCTCATTCCCGCGGAAATCTAGATTTCGTGATCGTGTCAAGAAGCGCATGACGCCATAGCTACTGGAATGATTTCGATGTTTTTTTTTAAACTGAGTGACCTCAAGTTAGTATTTGATCACTTTTCTAACTTAGAGGGTAGGTAGGCGCCATAATTTAGGGAATTTATGATAAAATTTTGATGCAACTGTCTTTATTAAACAGTTATATCTCATTCCTACAGGAACCTACACATAGCTATAGCTAGCTATCTATTAACATTAAAACTCTTTCTAGAATCACATTACGCCAATTAATTGATCTGATTTGTATAAGTTTTTTTATTCAACTGACTGTTACATTACATACAGATAAAATCCAATTACTTACACCACATAATTAATATAGTACTACATGACTAGCTACGCTTTAAACTTGAGGAGGTAATTCGATAGACATTTATACGAACTTTAAGCCCAGTAATCAATCATAGTAATAAGGTAATACTCATTTTAGACAAAGAAACGGATAGGTAATCAGTTCGTCAACGAAATTATAACACCTACACTTAGTTTGTTTACTATTTAACGAGGGAAAATAATCCTTACTAATATTATAAATGCGAAAGTAACTCTGTCTGTCTGTCTGTCTGTCTGTTACGCTTTCCCGCTTAAACCTCTCAACCGATTTTGATTAAATTTGGCACAGACAATCTTTAGACCCTGAGAAAGAAAATAGGATACCTTTTATTGCGAAAAGAAGGGACGAAGAGATTGAAATAGGGGTTGAAAGTTTGTATGGGATATTTTAATTTTAAAATATAAATCCATGAAACTTTATATTTAAGCACTTGATAAAAAATAATTAAACATTTGTTCTAGCGTTGCTGAAATTTCGACCAGTGAGGGGGTGAAATGAGGGTTGAAAGTTTGTATGGGAGTTCGTCATTTTTGGGGATAAAACCACGAAACTTTATATTTAGGAACTTGATAAGAAATAAAAAACAATTTGTTAAAGCGTTTTTGAAAATTCGATCTTTGAGGGGATGAAATAGGTGTTGAAATTTTTTATGAGGTTCGTCATTTTTCAAGATAAAAATATTAAATTTTGTGTTTAGGCACTAAATAACAAACAAAAAATCGTTTGTTCAAGCATTTTGAAATTTTTACCAGTATGGGGGTGAAATACGGGTTGAATGTTTGTATGGGTATTCGTCATTTTTGAAGATAAAACCATGAAACTTGGTACGTAGGTCTCTTAGGATGTGCAGAGTTTTTCCGGATACAAACGGATTTTCCGAAATTCGAACGGAACGGAACGGATTCGGAACGGGAACTACGAAGCCAAACTTTTTGTATACAAAATATTAACCACTGAACCTAGGAACATGATATTTAGTAGTTTTGGGTGTATCAAGTTAAAAAAATTTGGCTTTTGTAGATAAAGTTCCTTTTAACGAATACTCTGCATCGCCGCCACTGCCGTCGGTCGTCGTTCGTCGTCGCGCACATTCGCCGAAGTGTGGCGGCAGTCAACGGCGCTGTCTTGTGGTGGGGGAGCGCACGTGGTGTATACGTGGCCTGCTCGCGAGTGTCGAGTCCAAACAATTTCTACATTTTAACAAATAATAACAAAATAGCAAACGTTGTGTACAAAAAAGTTTTAAATTAGGTCATTTTAAAATATTTTTGTACACAACGTGACGCTGACCCCTGTAAGTGTCTTGGACATAAGGGACCGATAAATATTCCTAGGTAATTTCTGCCACTCAATGGAATACATAGGTACTTTATAACGACTGTAAACAGATATTTTTTATTTTTTTTAAATATACCTACTTACTCTCTTTTAATCACATGCTATACCGTTCCTTTTATATAATCCTTAATATTCAAATTATAAGTACGCAGACGAAGTCGCGGGTACCAGCTAGTTTATTATAAGTATAGATTAAGCAAGTTTGTGGGCTAGCAGTAAGTTTCCCATGAAGTAATTTTTGAACAATAGTTCTAAAAGTAAAACTATTTTAGAATTGATTAGCGACCCGCCCGGCTTCGCTCGGGTGCAATGCTGAGGAAAAAATGAAATTATTTACGACATCACATTAAAAACCTCAAAAATAATAGTATTTCTCCACTATTTATTGGAAGTTATTATACATATAAACCTTTCTCTTGAATCACTCTATCTATTACAGAAAACCGCATCAACATCCGTTGCGTAATATTAAAGATTTAAGCGTACATAGGGATATAGGGACAGAAAAAGCGACTTTGTTATGCATTTTAAGTTCAGTCATTTGCATATTTGGCGCCAATTTTGAATTTAGAACTCAAAATTAAAATTTGTTGGAATTTAGAATATCGAAACAATTGAAAGCATTAGGATTAATGCAATTGTTTAATCACAGCGTTGGTTAGAATCTGTCAGGTCACGTCCGAAAATGAATCTTACAAAGGAAAATGTCCGTGCAATAATTTTCTATAACTTTCGAAGAGGCCTAACGCGACTTCAGTGATTCGAAGAGTTAACATCTGTATTCTGCGATGAAGTGCCATGTCTGCGGATCATCGAACGCTGGTATTTAGAATTCGAGCATGGACATACCACAATCAGTCACAAATCTCGTGAAGGACGTCCAAAATCCGTCTTCACTTAAGATAGTATCGTTGCTGTGAGACAACTTATCCTCGAAAATCGTCATGTGATATACCGAGAGATGGAGGCGTTATTAGGCATTTCAGAGACAACCATTCAAAAGATATTGTATGAGGCACTTGGTGTGAGAAAACTAGTTTTCCGTTGGATCCCGCATTTGATTTCTGACGATCATAAGGCGGCCCGCATCAGATGGTGTAAGAAAACTCTTCGAGGTGCAACCGAGGAGAGTCAAAGCACGTGTACGACATTATCAGTGGTGACGAATCTTGGATTTATGCCTACGATCCTGATTCCAAACAATAATCTACAGTTTGGGCCTTCCAAGACGAGTCAAAGCCGACTAAAATTGTTCGCTCTCGAAGCACTTCAAATAAGATGGTGGCTACCTTCGTGGCGAAAATCGGTAATGTTGTGACAATTGCACTTGAAGATCGTAGGACGGTTAATGCGGATTGGTATACCACAATTTGTTTACCACAAGTCATCGCCGAACTTCAAAAATCTAACCCAAAGCGATGCATCATCCTGCACCATGATAACGCAAGCTCACACACCGCTCGTCAAACGATTGAGTGTTTGAAACAGGAAAACGTAGAAATTCTTGACCATCCTCCATACAGTCCTGACCTAAGCCCCAATGATTTCTTTACATTTCCTAAAATTAAGAAGACTCTTCGCGGTCGAAGGTTCCTGTGCGGTGAAGAAGCGGCTAACGCTTTCAAGTCAGCCATTTTGAACACCTCTACTTTGGAGTGGAATAAATGTAACTGGTTCGAGCGAATGGAAAAGTATATTAAAATTCGTGGTGAATACTTTGAAAAACAATAAAATGTACTTACTATAAGGATTGATTGATTGATTGATTTTTTTCTTCAAACGACAAAACTTAAAAGGCGTGCCTTATACTATGTAGTAACGTCGTTTGCGTAAAAAGTAGAAACTTTTCTAAAATATGTATTGACTAGCTGGTACCCGCGACTTCGTCTGCGTACTTTTAATTTGAATATTAAGGATTATATAAAAGGAACGGTATAGCATGTGATTAAAAGAGAGTAAGTAGGTATATTTAAAAAAAATAAAAAATATCTGTTTACAGTCGTTATAAAGTACCTATGTATTCCAGTGAGTGGCAGAAATTACCTAGGAATATTTATCGGTCCCTTATGTCCAAGACACTTACAGGGGTCAGCGTCACGTTGTGTACAAAAATATTTTAAAACTAGCTGGTACCCGCGACTTCGTCTGCGTACTTTTAATTTGAATATTAAGGATTATATAAAAGGAACGGTATAGCATGTGATTAAAAGAGAGTAAGTAGGTATATTTAAAAAAAATAAAAAATATCTGTTTACAGTCGTTATAAAGTACCTATGTATTCCATTGAGTGGCAGAAATTACCTAGGAATATTTATCGGTCCCTTATGTCCAAGACACTTACAGGGGTCAGCGTCACGTTGTGTACAAAAATATTTTAAAATTACCTAATTTAAAACTTTTTTGTACACAACGTTTGCTATTTTGTTATTATTTGTTAAAATGTAGAAATTGTTTGGACTCGACACTCGCGAGCAGGCCACGTATACACCACGTGCGCTCCCCCACCACAAGACAGCGCCGTTGACTGCCGCCACACTTCGGCGAATGTGCGCGACGACGAACGACGACCGACGGCAGTGGCGGCGATGCAGAGTATTCGTTAAAAGGAACTTTATCTACAAAAGCCAAATTTTTTTAACTTGATACACCCAAAACTACTAAATATCATGTTCCTAGGTTCAATGGTTAATATTTTGTATACAAAAAGTTTGGCTTCGTAGTTCCCGTTCCGAATCCGTTCCTTTCCGTTCGAATTTCGGAAAATCCGTTTGTTGAAAAACTCTGCACATCCTAAGAGACCTACGTACCAAGTTTCATGGTTTTATCTTCAAAAATGACGAATACCCATACAAACATTCAACCCGTATTTCACCCCCATACTGGTAAAAATTTCAAAATGCTTGAACAAACGATTTTTTGTTTGTTATTTAGTGCCTAAACACAAAATTTAATATTTTTATCTTGAAAAATGACGAACCTCATAAAAAATTTCAACACCTATTTCATCCCCTCAAAGATCGAATTTTCAAAAACGCTTTAACAAATTGTTTTTTTATTTCTTATCAAGTTCCTAAATATAAAGTTTCGTGGTTTTATCCCCAAAAATGACGAACTCCCATACAAACTTTCAACCCTCATTTCACCCCCTCACTGGTCGAAATTTCAGCAACGCTAGAACAAATGTTTAATTATTTTTTATCAAGTGCTTAAATATAAAGTTTCATGGATTTATATTTTAAAATTAAAATATCCCATACAAACTTTCAACCCCTATTTCAATCTCTTCGTCCCTTCTTTTCGCAATAAAAGGTATCCTATTTTCTTTCTCAGGGTCTAAAGATTGTCTGTGCCAAATTTAATCAAAATCGGTTGAGAGGTTTAAGCGGGAAAGCGTAACAGACAGACAGACAGACAGACAGAGTTACTTTCGCATTTATAATATTAGTAAGGATTATTTTCCCTCGTTAAATAGTAAACAAACTAAGTGTAGGTGTTATAATTTCGTTGACGAACTGATTACCTATCCGTTTCTTTGTCTAAAATGAGTATTACCTTATTACTATGATTGATTACTGGGCTTAAGGTTCGTATAAATGTCTATCGAATTACCTCCTCAAGTTTAAAGCGTAGCTAGTCATGTAGTACTATATTAATTATGTGGTGTAAGTAATTAGATTTTATCTGTATGTAATGTAACAGTCAGTTGAATAAAAAAACTTATACAAATCAGATCAATTAATTGGCGTAATGTGATTCTAGAAAGAGTTTTAATGTTAATAGATAGCTAGCTATAGCTATGTGTAGGTTCCTGTAGGAATGAGATATAACTGTTTAATAAAGACAGTTGCATCAAAATTTTATCATAAATTCCCAAAATTATGGCGCCTACCTACCCTCTAAGTTAGAAAAGTGATCAAATACTAACTTGAGGTCACTCAGTTTAAAAAAAAACATCGAAATCATTCCAGTAGCTATGGCGTCATGCGCTTCTTGACACGATCACGAAATCTAGATTTCCGCGGGAATGAGGTATTTTCCCGCCATAAAAAGTAGCCTGTGTCCGTGCCTAAGATCCTATCTTTAAATTAACCAAGTCTTATAAAATTCCGTTCAGACGTTAAGGCGTGAATGAGGCAAACTTTTAAAACAAACAATTAAAAATCACTAACCTAGTTTTCTGTCTACTGCCTACGCCTTAAGTACGATAGCATAAATATTAATAGGCCATATCCTTTTCTAGATTACTATCTATCAGCTAACTAAATTTCATCAAAATCCGTTGAGCCGTTTAGGCATGATAGACAAAACTCCCAGCAAAAACTATAAAAAAATCACTAACTCAATTCAGTTTTCTGCCTACTTCCTACCCCCTAAGTACGATGACGTGATCAATTTGCTCGTACAACCGTTTTTAGATAACCAACTATAACCTTACTAAATTTCATTAAAATCCGTTCAGCCGTTTAGACGTGAAAGAGCAAAAGTCCCAACAAAAACGACTACAAATCACTAAATCAATTTAGTTATCTGCCAACTGCCTACCCCCTAAGAACGATGGCGTGATTATTTATAGCCTATGACCATTTCTAGGTTATCATCTATCACCATACCAAATTTCATCAAAATCCGTTGAGCCGTTTAGGCGTGAAAGAGTAACAGACAGACAGACAGACAGACAGACAGACAGACAGACAGAGTTACTTTCGCATTTATAATATTAGTATGGAAGTATGGATAGTATGGAAGTATGGATTGAAGTAATAAGTAGTTTAAGGAGGTATTGTTTAGCACAAAGATAAGTTTTGAAATGAACTTCACTGATTTTAATTAATTAATTTTGTGGAAGTAAAATAAAACCACCATTATAGTTACACTAGCTGGTACCCGCGACTTCGTCTGCGTACTTTTAATTTGAATATTAAGGATTATATAAAAGGAACGGTATAGCATGTGATTAAAAGAGAGTAAGTAGGTATATTTAAAAAAAATAAAAAATATCTGTTTACAGTAGTTATAAAGTACCTATGTATTCCATTGAGTGGCAGAAATTACCTAGGAATATTTATCGGTCCCTTATGTCCAAGACACTTACAGGGGTCAGCGTCACGTTGTGTACAAAAATATTTTAAAATGACCTAATTTAAAACTTTTTTGTACACAACGTTTGCTATTTTGTTATTATTTGTTAAAATGTGGAGATTGTTTGGACTCGACACTCGCGAGCAGGACACGTATACACCACGTGCGCTCCCCCACCACAAGACAGCGCCGTTGACTGCCGCCACACTTCGGCGAATGTGCGCGACGACGAACGACGACCGACGGCAGTGGCGGCGATGCAGAGTATTCGTTAAAAGGAACTTTATCTACAAAAGCCAATTTTTTTTAACTTGATACACCCAAAACTACTAAATATCATGTTTCTAGGTTCAGTGGTTAATATTTTGTATACAAAAAGTTTGGCTTCGTAGTTCCCGTTCCGAATCCGTTCCGTTCCGTTCGAATTTCGGAAAATCCGTTTGTTGAAAAACTCTGCACATCCTAAGAGACCTACGTACCAAGTTTCATGGTTTTATCTTCAAAAATGACGAATACCCATACAAACTTTCAACCCGTATTTCACCCCCATACTGGTAAAAATTTCAAAATGCTTGAACAAACGATTTTTTGTTTGTTATTTAGTGCCTAAACACAAAATTTAATATTTTTATCTTGAAAAATGACGAACCTCATAAAAAATTTCAACACCTATTTCATCCCCTCAAAGATCGAATTTTCAAAAACGCTTTAACAAATTGTTTTTTTATTTCTTATCAAGTTCCTAAATATAAAGTTTCGTGGTTTTATCCCCAAAAATGACGAACTCCCATACAAACTTTCAACCCTCATTTCACCCCCTCACTGGTCGAAATTTCAGCAACGCTAGAACAAATGTTTAATTATTTTTTATCAAGTGCTTAAATATAAAGTTTCATGGATTTATATTTTAAAATTAAAATATCCCATACAAACTTTCAACCCCTATTTCAATCTCTTCGTCCCTTTTTTTTTCGCAATAAAAGGTATCCTATTTTCTTTCTCAGGGTCTAAAGATTGTCTGTGCCAAATTTAATCAAAATCGGTTGAGAGGTTTAAGCGGGAAAGCGTAACAGACAGACAGACAGAGTTACTTTCGCATTTATAATATTAGTAAGGATTATTTTCCCTCGTTAAATAGTAAACAAACTAAGTGTAGGTGTTATAATTTCGTTGACGAACTGATTACCTATCCGTTTCTTTGTCTAAAATGAGTATTACCTTATTACTATGATTGATTACTGGGCTTACAAGTTCGTATAAATGTCTATCGAATTACCTCCTCAAGTTTAAAGCGTACCTAGTCATGTAGTACTATATTAATTATGTGGTGTTAGTAATTAGATTTTATCTGTATGTAATGTAACAGTCAGTTGAATAAAAAAACTTATACAAATCAGATCAATTAATTGGCGTAATGTGATTCTAGAAAGAGTTTTAATGTTAATAGATAGCTAGCTATAGCTATGTGTAGGTTCCTGTAGGAATGAGATATAACTGTTTAATAAAGACAGTTGCATCAAAATTTTATCATAAATTCCCTAAATTATGGCGCCTACCTACCCTCTAAGTTAGAAAAGTGATCAAATACTAACTTGAGGTCACTCAGTTTAAAAAAAAAACATCGAAATCATTCCAGTAGCTATGGCGTCATGCGCTTCTTGACACGATCACGAAATCTAGATTTCCGCGGGAATGAGGTATTTTCCCGCCATAAAAAGTAGCCTGTGTCCGTGCCTAAGATCCTATCTTTCAATTAACCAAGTCTTATAAAATTCCGTTCAGACGTTAAGGCGTGAATGAGGCAAACTTTTAAAACAAACAATTAAAAATCACTAACCTAGTTTTCTGTCTACTGCCTACGCCTTAAGTACGATAGCATAAATATTAATAGGCCATATCCTTTTCTAGATTACTATCTATCAGCTAACTAAATTTCATCAAAATCCGTTGAGCCGTTTAGGCATGACTAGCTTTTGCCCGCGACTTCGTCCGCGTGGCGTGTTATATAAGAGAGAGATCTTTGTGTGTGTGGGAGTGCATACTTATGCAGTTTAGATTTTTTCATAAGTACAATTTTTTTCCCAATAACTCCCATTTTTCAAAATACAGCCAAAAATAAACTTTATATTTACTAAGGTATGCATGCATGCTAGATTGAATCAATTGATTGAATTGATTTTTTTTAATTGATTGTTCATTGAGTTTTCATTTTAATACACACTTCCTCTCTTCCCTTCAACGTTGCTGTGCCCTACAGGGTCCATGTTTTAGTTCCTATGCCTATGTAACACCCCATTGTACTACATGGAATGCAATAAATAATTTAATTGAATTGAATTGAAAACATCTATCTTACGCGGTTTCGATTTTTTCATACAAATGTTTTTTCCCGCTAACTACCGTTTCCGTGGGAATTTTGTAATATCCTGTTGCAACTAAGCTTTAAGTTTACTAAAGTACCTGCATGCCAAATTTCAAACGTCTAACTTGAATGGTTTAGATTTTTCATACAAAAGGATTTTCCCGCTAATTCCCGTTCCCGTGAGAAATTTGGGAATTCCTTTCTTAGTGCACCTCTACGGTACCTATGGTACCTGCATGCCAAATTTCAAACGTCTAACTTGAGTGGTTTAGATTTTTCATACAAAAGGATTTTCCCGCTAATTCCCGTTCCCGTGAGAATTTCGGGAATTCCTTTCTTAGTACACCTCTACGGTATCTAAGGTACCTGCATGACAAATTTCAAACATCTAACTTGAATGGTTTAGATTTTTCATACAAAAGGATTTTCCCGCTAATTCCCGTTCTCGTAGGAATTTCGGGAATTCCTTTCTTAATGCACCTTTACGGTACCTAAGGTACCTGCATGACAAATTTCAAACGTCTAACTTGAGTGGTTTAGATTTTTCATACAAAAGGATTTTCCCGCTAATTCCCGTTCTCGTGGGAATTTCGGGAATTCCTTTCTTAGTGTACCTCTACGGTATCTAAGGTACCTGCGTGCCAAATTTCAAACGTCTAGCTTGAGTGGTTTAGATTTTTCATACAAAAGGATTTTCCCGCTAATTCCCGTTCCCGTGGGAATTGAAATTCCTTTCTTAGTACACCTCTACGGAATCTAAGGTACCTGCATGACAAATTTCAAACATCTAACTTGAATGGTTTAGATTTTTCATACAAAAGGATTTTCCCGCTAATTCCCGTTCCCGTGAGAATTTTGGGAATTCCTTTCTTAGTGCACCTCTACGGTACCTATGGTACCTGCATGCCAAATTTCAAACGTCTAACTTGAGTGGTTTAGATTTTTCATACAAAAGGATTTTCCCGCTAATTCCCGTTCCCGTGAGAATTTCGGGAATTCCTTTCTTAGTACACCTCTACGGTATCTAAGGTACCTGCATGACAAATTTCAAACATCTAACTTGAATGGTTTAGATTTTTCATACAAAAGGATTTTCCCGCTAATTCCCGTTCTCGTGGGAATTTCGGGAATTCCTTTCTTAATGCACCTTTACGGTACCTAAGGTACCTGCATGACAAATTTCAAACGTCTAACTTGAGTGGTTTAGATTTTTCATACAAAAGGATTTTCCCGCTAATTCCCGTTCCCGTAGGAATTTCGGAAATTCCTTTCTTAGTGCACCTCTACGGTATCTAAGGTACCTGCATGCCAAATTTCAAACGTCTAACTTGAGAGGTTTAGATTTTTCATACAAAAGAATTTCCCTTCACTACTCTGCTCCTATTGATTGTAGCGTGATGAAATGTATACTATAACCTGTCCAGGAGTGTGAAGAATAATTGTACCAAGTTTCATTAAAATCCGTCTAGTAGTTTTTGTTTCTATAAGGAACATACAGACAGACAGACAGACAGACAGACAGACAGACAGACAGACAGACAGACAAAAATTTTACTGATTGCATTTTTGGCATCAGTATCGACCACTTATCACCCCCTGAAAGTTATTTTGAAAAAATATTTAATGTACAGAATTGACCTCTCTACAGATTTATTATAAGTATAGATAGACAAAACTCCCAGCAAAAACTATAAAAAAATCACTAACTCAATTCAGTTTTCTGCCTACTTCCTACCCCCTAAGTACGATGACGTGATCAATTTGCTCGTACAACCGTTTTTAGATAACCAACTATTACCTTACTAAATTTCATTAAAATCCGTTCAGCCGTTTAGACGTGAAAGAGCAAAAGTCCCAACAAAAACGACTACAAATCACTAAATCAATTTAGTTATCTGCCAACTGCCTACCCCCTAAGAACGATGGCGTGATTATTTATAGCCTATGACCATTTCTAGGTTATCATCTATCACCATGCCAAATTTCATCAAAATCCGTTGAGCCGTTTAGGCGTGAAAGAGTAACAGACAGACAGACAGACAGACAGACAGACAGACAGACAGAGTTACTTTCGCATTTATAATATTAGTATGGATGGTTAAACAGGAAGTCGTTTTATTTCTTTTTTTTTTATCCCTACCACAGGTTATATCATATTTGGAATTCGGATACATGTTCGGGTTGAACAGATTGGGGGGGCACTTAAAATTATCTTAAATCAAGTAAGTACCAACCACTAAGTTTGAAAAAGTATCAATAAACAAAGTTACATTAATAATCAAAAAGTTACTTATGAACGTTTCCACTAACAAATAGTAGGTAAGTATAAATTGAGAAAATAAAAAATGAGTTTAACTACTTTACTCTTACACAATTAAATAACAATCATAAAACCTAAAAATCCTACTATGAGGTATAAGTATTTTTACAAATGAAAATAACATGAATTTAATAAAAAATCTACTTAAAGGTATGTTTGTTATGTTTAAATCAAAATAATTTAGAAACTTCTAGAGATTTTTAAATAAGTGTATAACCAATATACTACTACTCAAAATAAGCTTACAGTGTAAAGTTTACACAATGTTATACAAACTTAAAACAAAACATAAATTACCTACTTCAAATATATTTTTACGTAATTTTTTACAATCAAAATAAATTAGGAACTTCTAGAGATCTTAATCTAAGCATAAACTTATACTTTTACCAAAAATAAGTGGTAAACTGCCCTCTAGCAAAAAATCTAATTTAGAAAGTAATACTGATACCTAAGAAAGATACATGAATAATAGAGTTATCTATATCTCTAACAATGAATAATACTACTTAAAAACTACTAATAATAAGTAACATTGGCCCCGATTCCTGCAGACACCGCCTAATTTTATTTTAGGTTATATCCGTCATTTTCGTATCCGTCGAAAAGGAAAGGGACGGATGATTCACAGCTCTTAATTTTAGGAAGAATGAGTAAATTAATGTGTCGGGTTATTGACTGACGTAAAATTTTTAGACGGTTGGTTTAGATTTGTGCTTAAAATTGACGTGTGTTCCATAAATTTTATGCTTGTCGATTACCCGTCCCTTTCCTTTTCGGCGGATAAGAAAAGGACAGATATAACTTAAAATAAAATTAGATGGTATTTACAGGAATTAGCACCATTATATACTTAGGAATCATTTAGAGGCAAGGGGCAAACATTCATGATACTAGTCTTAACAATAGACCCTTTAGATGTTTTTATATCAAGAGCCCGAACTCTACCATCTTTGCCTGGAAAGACATTAATGATTCTACCAACAGGCCACTTCAAAGGTGAAGCGTTTTCATTCCTTAAAAGGACTAACATCCCTTCTTTCAAGTTCGGCTGAACATTTTGCCATTTAGGTCTATTTTGCAAAGTTACTAAATACTGCTTATGCCATTGCTTCCAAAAATTCTGCTGCATTTGCATACACTGTTTCCAGAAACTAAGTTTACCTACTTTAGTATCAACTAGGTTTAATTCTGGATATGAAGTAATAGGTGATCCAGTTAAAAAATGCGCAGGCGTTAAGTAAGACATATCACTTTGATCTCTAGACATAGCAGTAAGAGGACGAGAGTTTAATATTCCTTCTATTTGTACTAAGACTGTATACAATTCTTCAAATGTCAAAACAGTATCTGAAATTACACTTTTCAAGTGATATTTAATACTCTCCACGCCAGCTTCCCACAAACCACCAAATATCGGAGAATAAGAGGGAATAAAATGGAATTGAATCCTTTCACTGTTACAATAATTTATAACATCATTTTGGTGTTTTGTGGAAGACTGCATCCATACTAATATTATAAATGCGAAAGTAACTCTGTCTGTCTGTCTGTCTGTTACTCTTTCACGCCTAAACGGCTCAACGGATTTTGATGAAATTTGGTATGGTGATAGATGATAACCTAGAAATGGTCATAGGCTATAAATAATCACGCCATCGTTCTTAGGGGGTAGGCAGTTGGCAGATAACTAAATTGATTTAGTGATTTGTAGTCGTTTTTGTTGGGACTTTTGCTCTTTCACGTCTAAACGGCTGAACGGATTTTAATGAAATTTAGTAAGGTAATAGTTGGTTATCTAAAAACGGTTGTACGATCAAATTGATCACGTCATCGTACTTAGGGGGTAGGAAGTAGGCAGAAAACTGAATTGAGTTAGTGATTTTTTTATGGTTTTTGCTGGGAGTTTTGTCTATCGTGCCTAAACGGCTCAACGGATTTTGATGAAATTTAGTTAGCTGATAGATAGTAATCTAGAAAAGGATATGGCCTATTAATATTTATGCTATCGTACTTAAGGCGTAGCCAGTAGACAGAAAACTAGGTTAGTGATTTTTAATTGTTTGTTTTAAAAGTTTGCCTCATTCACGCCTTAACGTCTGAACGGAATTTTATAAGACTTGGTTAATTTAAAGATAGGATCTTAGGCACGGACACAGGCTACTTTTTATGGCGGGAAAATACCTCATTCCCGCGGAAATCTAGATTTCGTGATCGTGTCAAGAAGCGCATGACGCCATAGCTACTGGAATGATTTCGATGTTTTTTTTTAAACTGAGTGACTTCAAGTTAGTATTTGATCACTTTTCTAACTTAGAGGGTAGGTAGGCGCCATAATTTAGGGAATTTATGATAAAATTTTGATGCAGCTGTCTTTATTAAACAGTTATATCTCATTCCTACAGGAACCTACACATAGCTATAGCTAGCTATCTATTAACATTAAAACTCTTTCTAGAATCACATTACGCCAATTAATTGATCTGATTTGTATACGTTTTTTTATTCAACTGACTGTTACATTACATACAGATAAAATCTAATTACTTACACCACATAATTAATATAGTACTACATGACTAGCTACGCTTTAAACTTGAGGAGGTAATTCGATAGACATTTATACGAACCTTAAGCCCAGTAATCAATCATAGTAATAAGGTAATACTCATTTTAGACAAAGAAACGGATAGGTAATCAGTTCGTCAACGAAATTATAACACCTACACTTAGTTTGTTTACTATTTAACGAGGGAAAATAATCCTTACTAATATTATAAATGCGAAAGTAACTCTGTCTGTCTGTCTGTCTGTTACGCTTTCCCGCTTAAACCTCTCAACCGATTTTGATTTTTGTCACAGACAATCTTTAGACCCTGAGAAAGAAAATAGGATACCTTTTATTGCGAAAAAAAAGGGACGAAGAGATTGAAATAGGGGTTGAAAGTTTGTATGGGATATTTTAATTTTAAAATATAAATCCATGAAACTTTATATTTAAGCACTTGATAAAAAATAATTAAACATTTGTTCTAGCGTTGCTGAAATTTCGACCAGTGAGGGGGTGAAATGAGGGTTGAAAGTTTGTATGGGAGTTCGTCATTTTTGGGGATAAAACCACGAAACTTTATATTTAGGAACTTGATAAGAAATAAAAAAACAATTTGTTAAAGCGTTTTTGAAAATTCGATCTTTGAGGGGATGAAATAGGTGTTGAAATTTTTTATGAGGTTCGTCATTTTTCAAGATAAAAATATTAAATTTTGTGTTTAGGCACTAAATAACAAACAAAAAATCGTTTGTTCAAGCATTTTGAAATTTTTACCAGTATGGGGGTGAAATACGGGTTGAAAGTTTGTATGGGTATTCGTCATTTTTGAAGATAAAACCATGAAACTTGGTACGTAGGTCTCTTAGGATGTGCAGAGTTTTTCAACAAACGGATTTTCCGAAATTCGAACGGAACGGAACGGATTCGGAACGGGAACTACGAAGCCAAACTTTTTGTATACAAAATATTAACCACTGAACCTAGGAACATGATATTTAGTAGTTTTGGGTGTATCAAGTTAAAAAAAATTTGGCTTTTGTAGATAAAGTTCCTTTTAACGAATACTCTGCATCGCCGCCACTGCCGTCGGTCGTCGTTCGTCGTCGCGCACATTCGCCGAAGTGTGGCGGCAGTCAACGGCGCTGTCTTGTGGTGGGGGAGCGCACGTGGTGTATACGTGTCCTGCTCGCGAGTGTCGAGTCCAAACAATCTCCACATTTTAACAAATAATAACAAAATAGCAAACGTTGTGTACAAAAAAGTTTTAAATTAGGTCATTTTAAAATATTTTTGTACACAACGTGACGCTGACCCCTGTAAGTGTCTTGGACATAAGGGACCGATAAATATTCCTAGGTAATTTCTGCCACTCAATGGAATACATAGGTACTTTATAACTACTGTAAACAGATATTTTTTATTTTTTTTTAAATATACCTACTTACTCTCTTTTAATCACATGCTATACCGTTCCTTTTATATAATCCTTAATATTCAAATTAAAAGTACGCAGACGAAGTCGCGGGTACCAGCTAGTATTATATAAGTCTTTTAAAACATTATTAGCTCCCCTAAAATATGATCCATTGTCACAGTAAATCTTAGAGGGCTTATTTCTTCTAAAAATAAATCTTCTCAAACAAGCTAAAAATGTCTCAGTCGTCATATCGGAAGCTAATTCTATATGGATAGCTTTAGTAGTAAAACACACAAAAATGACAACATAAGCCTTGGTTATGACTGGATTTCTAACCCTAGTCTGTTTTACATAGAAGGGTCCAGCATAGTCTGTGCCCACAATTTGAAATGGACGAGACATACGCACCCTATCCAATGGCAAAGAGCCCATGAGCTGTGAAGCAGCCTTAGCTTTAAGTTTAAAGCAAATTAAACATTTATGTAATACAGACTTTATCTCCCTATTAGCATTAAGGAGCCAGTAATGTTCATTCAAACTATTGAGAATTAATTTCTGCCCAGCATGTTTCAATTGTAAATGTTCTTTTAGAATGAGCAGTCTAGTAATATTAGACTGTTTTGGCAAGATAATAGGATGACGCTGACTGAAAGTCAGGTCTGCGTTTTGTAAACGCCCTCCCACTCTTAGTAAGCCTTCAAAATCTAAGAAAGGATTTAAATTATTTAAACTGGACTTTAAAACATTATTTGACTTTAAAGACTTTATCTCTTGCATAAAATGCTTCTCTTGGTCAAGTTTGATAATAGAAATAAAGGCAGAATTTAGTTCTTCAGGACATAAATTACCCTTTTTCTTGTTTACATTTTTTGCATTGCAATTATAAATAAATCGGTTTACATAACACATAATCCTGGTTAGCTTTTCAAGGTCAGAATATTTATCTAACACATCATACATTGAATTTTTGATATTACACAAATTACATGTTTCTTTTTCTACTTTTAGTTCTGTAATAGCAATTACTTGACTTTTACCTTTACCATCTGAATGTACATAATCATAACTATGTAAATATTCTGGTCCATTAAACCATAATTCTCCCAACTTGGACTTGAGTGACTGAGGTGACAAGCCCCTAGATAAACAATCCGCAGGATTCTCACTGGTACATACATAATGCCACTGAAAATTTGAAGTAAATTTTTGTATTTGTTTCACTCTATTGTGAACATAAACACCCAATTTTTCAGGCTCAGTACCCACCCACGCAAGTACAATCTGGGAATCAGAATAAAGAAAGGTTTTTACATTATATTTTAGACTTAAAACGTCATATACTTTCTTAGCCAACATAGACAATAATAAAGCACCGTTTAATTCTAGCCTAGGTGTAGTAAGTTTCTTATTTTTCGGGTTTATACGAGATTTAGAACACAATAGGTTAACTTTAACATTTTTGTTGTCATCATCAACTCTTATATACAAACAGCACCCGTATGCAATATCAGAAGCGTCAGTATAACCTACTAACTCCAACGATTGCGAGGAAAACACATTAATATTTCTAGGTACATCAATAGAAGACATTTTTACCAAAGCAGTAGCAAAGTCGACCCATTCCGTATTTAGGTCGTCAGGTAAATAATCATCCCATTTTAGATCTAAAAACCACACCTTTTGCATGAAGTGCTTAGCTTGCACTATCACTGGACCTATCAGACCTAACGGATCAAAAAATTGGCTTATAAAACTGAGAACTTGTCTCTTGGTGTATCTCTCAAGGATTTCAGCTTGAGGACATCGCATAGATAAGGCATCAGTAGACACATCATAGGATAAACCTAGAGTTTTCATACATACATTACCATTTTCTTTTAAATCACGATTACCTAAATATTGCAATTCTAATGGAATATCTTTCAATATTTCTGGACAGTTTGAAAACCACTTATGCAGGGAGAAACTCGCCTCGCTCATAAGTTTAACTAATTCGTCCTTGATACGACATAACTCAGAAATATCCTGGCTACCACATTGAATATCATCCATGTAACTAGAATGTTTTAAAACAAAGGATGCTAATGGATATTCATTTTCGAAATTATTAGCTAGTTCCATCAAACAACGAGTAGCTAGAAATGCCGAACGTTTTAAACCATATGTAACAGTTTTTAACTGTATATATTGTACTGGATCATTACAAGAATTCCGCCATAATATATTCTGCAAACAACAGAATGGTTCATCAACAAGTTTTTGCCTGTACATAGCTTTCACATCACATAGTAAAATATACCTATAAGTTCTTAATAACACCAATATATCAAACAATTCACTTTGGACAACATCTCCGTTGAGCATTATATCATTTAAACATAAACCGCGCTTCGTTTTCATGCTCGCGTCAAATACGGCTCGCACGGGAGTCGTTTTACTATTCGGGTTCAATACTGGGTGATGTGGAAGGAAATATATGTTACCTGCATCTAAATTATAGTTGTTAATGTCATAATAAGTGGCATGATTTTCATCCAAATAATCTTGTATGAATTTTTTGTATTGCTGACATAATGTGTCATCTTTCACGAAACGTTTTTCTAAATTATACAATCTATGCAGAGCATAAGAGAAACTATCCCCTAATTGTATATTTTCCAAATCTAATTTAAGAGGCAAAGCCACAGAAAAGCGTTTGTTAATTAACTTTACAGAAGACCTAAAGCATTCCTCTGCTAACTGAAACTCTGTTGACCCCTCCTTGAAAACATTAGGGACTTTTTCACATTGCCAGAAATTATTAATATTATTATTTAAATCAAATAATAAAGCGTCTTGCTCACATTGTCTTAATAATGAATTATCATTTTGAGGTTCAGACAAGTCAGATATTAAATTTGTTTTTGCTGCCTGCCCTGATAGGTATGTATGCACGGGTTCACTTACTTTAATATTAATACAGTGATTAGAAGAATAAATCTTGCCAGATGAAACTGGTAGAGTCCCGGCGACAACATATCCGAAGCAGGTGTTAATTAAAAACGGCCCAGACGGCGTGAGGGGCAGCGATTCACGCTGCAAGACCTGGAAAAATATGTCACAACCTAATAATAATTGTATTTCTCCAGTTTTGTTGAAATTTTGATCAGCAAGCGTTATATGGGCTGGTATATCAAAATTATAAATTTTAAATGATTGCTGGGGCAAATCACAAGTGATATTTTTTACCACACAGCAGGACACATCAACCTTATATGTATTTATAGATGAACATACGGAAAATTCAGCCTTTTTAGTAATTTTATTTGTGCCCTCAACTACACCAGAGATAGATAATTAACTGGGAAGGTTTTGCAGTTTATCTTGTTAGCAAAATTTTCTGTCACAAATGATACTTGAGAACCACTGTCCAATAGGGCTCTTGCATATGTCAAAGTCCCATTTTTGTTATATAAGCCTACCATAGCCGTTGGAAGCAGTACATCCCTTGACAAGCTAGTGTAAGACATAGATACCGCATTACATTCCCTATTCACCCCATCATCCATAGCAACAGCTGTATGTGATGAATCTTCACTGCTTGGCAACTGCACATGCAGAAGCGTATTGTGCCTCTGTTTGCATACAGCACACATGATGCGTAGCATGCATTTCCCTCGATGCTCATTCAGACACAGTGTACATAAATTATGGTTTCTGACAAAAGCACACCTGTCTTTTACTATAGCCATCTTAAATTTGTGACACTCATATAATTTATGAGAAAGCTTGCAGTACTTACATGCTGGCTGAGGCTTCTCTGCTGCCGCTACCCCGCTGACCTTAGGAGCTCGCGTAGACTTAGCAGTAAATGATGGCTGCTTCTCCTCCGAGGTGTTTTCCAGTGCCAATGCACGCTTCTCTAAATAATCAAGAAATTCAGATAGTGTGGGAACTTCTCTAGCATTTCTCTCAAGGTGGAAACCCCGGTAAGTATAGGTGTCAATCTTTTTAGCTAATATGTTAATGAGAAGTATATCCCAATGTTCCACTGGCTGTTTTAAGTTTTTTAAGGCTTCCATGTTAACATTAACAGTGCTAATGAGGGAACGCAGGTTGTGTGCAGTGCATTTAGTAAAAGCAGGCAAATCCAGTAAGCTGTCCACATGATCCATACTAATATTATAAATGCGAAAGTAACTCTGTCTGTCTGTCTGTCTGTCTGTCTGTCTGTCTGTCTGTTACTCTTTCACGCCTAAACGGCTCAACGGATTTTGATGAAATTTGGTATGGTGATAGATGATAACCTAGAAATGGTCATAGGCTATAAATAATCACGCCATCGTTCTTAGGGGGTAGGCAGTTGGCAGATAACTAAATTGATTTAGTGATTTGTAGTCGTTTTTGTTGGGACTTTTGCTCTTTCACGTCTAAACGGCTGAACGGATTTTAATGAAATTTAGTAAGGTAATAGTTGGTTATCTAAAAACGGTTGTACGATCAAATTGATCACGTCATCGTACTTAGGGGGTAGGAAGTAGGCAGAAAACTGAATTGAGTTAGTGATTTTTTTATAGTTTTTGCTGGGAGTTTTGTCTATCATGCCTAAACGGCTCAACGGATTTTGATGAAATTTAGTTAGCTGATAGATAGTAATCTAGAAAAGGATATGGCCTATTAATATTTATGCTATCGTACTTAAGGCGTAGGCAGTAGACAGAAAACTAGGTTAGTGATTTTTAATTGTTTGTTTTAAAAGTTTGCCTCATTCACGCCTTAACGTCTGAACGGAATTTTATAAGACTTGGTTAATTTAAAGATAGGACCTTAGGCACGGACACAGGCTACTTTTTATGGCGGGAAAATACCTCATTCCCGCGGAAATCTAGATTTCGTGATCGTGTCAAGAAGCGCATGACGCCATAGCTACTGGAATGATTTCGATGTTTTTTTTTTAAACTGAGTGACCTCAAGTTAGTATTTGATCACTTTTCTAACTTAGAGGGTAGGTAGGCGCCATAATTTAGGGAATTTATGATAAAATTTTGATGCAACTGTCTTTATTAAACAGTTATATCTCATTCCTACAGGAACCTACACATAGCTATAGCTAGCTATCTATTAACATTAAAACTCTTTCTAGAATCACATTACGCCAATTAATTGATCTGATTTGTATAAGTTTTTTTATTCAACTGACTGTTACATTACATACAGATAAAATCTAATTACTTACACCACATAATTAATATAGTACTACATGACTAGCTACGCTTTAAACTTGAGGAGGTAATTCGATAGACATTTATACGAACTTTAAGCCCAATCAATCAATCAATCAATCATAGTAATAAGGTAATACTCATTTTAGACAAAGAAACGGATAGGTAATCAGTTCGTCAACGAAATTATAACACCTACACTTAGTTTGTTTACTATTTAACGAGGGAAAATAATCCTTACTAATATTATAAATGCGAAAGTAACTCTGTCTGTCTGTCTGTCTGTCTGTTACGCTTTCCCGCTTAAACCTCTCAACCGATTTTGATTAAATTTGGCACAGACAATCTTTAGACCCTGAGAAAGGACATAGGATACCTTTTATTGCGAAAAGAAGGGACGAAGAGATTGAAATAGGGGTTGAAAGTTTGTATGGGATATTTTAATTTTAAAATATAAATCCATGAAACTTTATATTTAAGCACTTGATAAAAAATAATTAAACATTTGTTCTAGCGTTGCTGAAATTTCGACCAGTGAGGGGGTGAAATGAGGGTTGAAAGTTTGTATGGGAGTTCGTCATTTTTGGGGATAAAACCACGAAACTTTATATTTAGGTACTTGATAAGAAATAAAAAAACAATTTGTTAAAGCGTTTTTGAAAATTCGATCTTTGAGGGGATGAAATAGGTGTTGAAATTTTTTATGAGGTTCGTCATTTTTCAAGATAAAAATATTAAATTTTGTGTTTAGGCACTAAATAACAAACAAAAAATCGTTTGTTCAAGCATTTTGAAATTTTTACCAGTATGGGGGTGAAATACGGGTTGAATGTTTGTATGGGTATTCGTCATTTTTGAAGATAAAACCATGAAACTTGGTACGTAGGTCTCTTAGGATGTGCAGAGTTTTTCCGGATACAAACGGATTTTCCGAAATTCGAACGGAACGGAACGGATTCGGAACGGGAACTACGAAGCCAAACTTTTTGTATACAAAATATTAACCACTGAACCTAGGAACATGATATTTAGTAGTTTTGGGTGTATCAAGTTAAAAAAATTTGGCTTTTGTAGATAAAGTTCCTTTTAACGAATACTCTGCATCGCCGCCACTGCCGTCGGTCGTCGTTCGTCGTCGCGCACATTCGCCGAAGTGTGGCGGCGCGGCAGTCAACGGCGCTGTCTTGTGGTGGGGGAGCGCACGTGGTGTATACGTGGCCTGCTCGCGAGTGTCGAGTCCAAACAATTTCTACATTTTAACAAATAATAACAAAATAGCAAACGTTGTGTACAAAAAAGTTTTAAATTAGGTCATTTTAAAATATTTTTGTACACAACGTGACGCTGACCCCTGTAAGTGTCTTGGACATAAGGGACCGATAAATATTCCTAGGTAATTTCTGCCACTCAATGGAATACATAGGTACTTTATAACGACTGTAAACAGATATTTTTTATTTTTTTTAAATATACCTACTTACTCTCTTTTAATCACATGCTATACCGTTCCTTTTATATAATCCTTAATATTCAAATTATAAGTACGCAGACGAAGTCGCGGGTACCAGCTAGTAGTTAATAATTTTAGGGGTATTGTCATACCTCTTTTCTAAGAGTTTGACAGCTGTGACGTAAATCGTCGGTTAAAGGTAAATTTCTTATAAGCTCTAAGGCTTCCCCACTCAAATAAGAGCGTAAGTAATAAAGTTTTTCGCATGAACTTAATTTTTTGTCTGTGTGAATCACAGAACGAAACATGTTAATGAAAGGATAATATTCTACCACTTTCTCCCCATTAAAATTGGGTAAATTAATTTTTGGAAGGTTTTTATACGTACCTGGGTTAGAATTCTCACCGCCATTCGGTTTGGCCTCGGTTTGTGGACCCGAGCAGGCCTTATCCAGCAGCCCAACAGACTCGTAATATTTGTCCTCATATTCGCCGTAATTTTCAGCGTCCTCGTCGGCCAGCACTAGAATCGCCTTGTTTAACTGCATATATTCTTGAAAAGCCTCCGACATGCGAAGACGTTTTTCACGTAAGGCCTCACGCGAGGTAGCCGCCATTGCATCAGCATCGTGGCAAAAGTTGTTTAGCCGTGACAAAGTCCCCTTGATATATCCCCGCTCGGCGACGAGAGCCTTTAACCTTGCCTTATCTTCACTCATTTTGAAAATCTAGAAAGATACACCAAGAGAAACTATTTAAAATTACGTGCCTGAATAGGTACTGCTTTGGTAAAAAAACCTTTTGCAACAAAACGATATGAACCTTAACTATACTTACATGTACTATATGTAAAAGGTATCTTATTATATATTTTTTACAACCAATTATGCTTTTCTTTGCCAAATTATAAATTATACAAAATCGAACACGAAATAAAATCGTAAACATAAGCCGCACACGCTTCGAAATGAAGTTAGTCAAGTACGTTTTTCTTTTTTCAATGTTGCCAACCTGACAGCTGCGCCGTTCGGATACACGCAGTACGCTCGATTTAGCTGCGTTCGATGATGATCGATTATGAAAAACGTGAATAGCTCCTCCTTATTTTTTTTTACCGTCTCTTTCGTTCTTACTTGGAATGACCGAAATGGAGTGACGATACGACTTGAAGTTCTTGCTGTTTCGAAGGAATTTTGAGATGGCTCTTCCGTTTCAACGCAGTGATGACAACTTGACACGTTCTTCGCCGCTGCTTGGTTTACACGTTATACGACATAAAATAAAAAGGCAAAATACACCCAAATATGGCCGCAAAAAATGGTTGCGAAATTTTTGCAATTCTGCAATATTGATCACGGGTCGAAAATATAGACACCGTATGATGCATAAAATGATGAAATACACGTTGAAAATTCTTCAAACTGTAGATATGAGGATAACTTGGTGAGTAATATGCCGTCGCGCTAACACGCCGGTAATTTGCGACGGTTTCAACAACAGCAATTTTCACAATAAATTTTAATCCCCTTCAGGAACTCGCCACAGGGAAGGTCTTCTCCACACCGGTCGGTACTTTTGTGCCCAAATGCAGCCTCCCACTCGCAGATTCTTCGTAATGACGCAAATACGGTCGCAAAGAACGAGGGGATCGTATATAGACGCAGCTTACTATTTGTGCAGACTCACGTATATTCCGCCGGTAATTTAGTGGATAAAAAGGACTTATATTCCACTCGAAGGACCAGTTCTTTTGCTCGAAGGACCAATTCTTTTGTTTAGCACAAAGATAAGTTTTGAAATGAACTTCACTGATTTTAATTAATTAATTTTGTGGAAGTAAAATAAAACCACCATTATAGTTACATGGTTAAACAGGAAGTCGTTTTATTTCTTTTTTTTTTATCCCTACCACAGGTTATATCATATTTGGAATTCGGATACATGTTCGGGTTGAACAGGTATTAAGAATAATTATTTGTCTCTTACGTCTTTTTACCCATGTAAGATATTACAAAAACTTACTTTAAAGAATTTTTGGTGAACTGACATAATCAATCGATCACTTTTTAGGCAATTTTTACATAATGAGAGCAGATGTGTTAAAGTCGTTACAGTAACTTTTACTCCGCTAACATTACAGTATTGTTATATTTAAAGAAATATTGTCGTTCTCGTATGCATTGTCGTAAGAGCTGTAAGTAATTTTGTTTCCAATTAATATTTTAACCAGATGGCGGTTAAGTAAATTTGCTTTACTGTAAACTGAAGTCATTTTTACGTAAGCGCCACTATATCCTAAAATAGCAATCCAACTGTTATGATATGTACTGCTGGACATAGAAAATTAAAAAACAATGTAACCTTACCTTGACATCATCTAAATTGGATAATTGCGTAAAAAGTTATGATAAAAAAACGAAAAAATGAAACTTTAAACGGCTTTTTCTCGAAATGGCCTTTTGGCGCTTACGTAATATTGCCTTTCCAGTGACGATATTACATATGTACATACATACATATACTCACGCCTGTAATCTCTAATGAGGTGGGTAGAGCCACAAGTAATCAAAGACAGCTTGCAGCCACTGTTGATACGAAATCCTAAGATACCATACATACCAAACCACCACATTATGTGGCCTATAAGAAAAAAAAAATGTAAAAACAACACATAAATTGTAAACAACTTATACGTCTGGTCGCAATAACAACGAAATTTTTGTTACCGCTGTATTAATTAGTATTAATCTTTACCAAACATAATAACCCTTTACAACAAAACTTCACTATTATTTCCTTTTATATTTTTTTTTTTATTTTTTTAAATGTGTATGTATAGTAGGTATGTACGTAGCATTGGTATAATTAAGTCATTTATTGAAGTTGAACATATCAAGAGTAATACATTCATTTTTGTTTATTTTCTGTAATCCGTACGTAATGTTTAGAATGTGGGTAACTCTTCGAAATAAAGACAGGTTAAATAATTATAGGTACCTACTATTTGAAATAAAAGTTGACTATGCGTCATTGAAACAATTAGAGTCTCACTAATAATTAAAGAATAATTATAATTCAAACAACACTTTTCCACAGTTAAACTTACAAACTATCCAGCTTGAAAAGTGGTCACGCGTGGCAACAAAACATTCCAAAAACGTAGGTACTTACCACTTCTGATAATATGTAGTAAAATACGGAAGAACAGTAATCACACTTATTTATTCTGGTATCAAGAAAATAACACTTAACTTGGTAAACACGTCCGATGTCGACAAGGTCCCCAACGCAAGAGAGCGTGTATCAATCCGTCCGATTTGACAACCCCATTCTTGTGTTGCCATTTATAGAAAAATGTTTTATAACTGTCAACGAACTATTCAGCCTAACACTACGTTTAGTCGAATCAGATGACGTATCGGCTGATGCGACGTGACGCATGAATGATACGTCGAGACGCATGAATGATGCGTCGTGACGCATTGGGCGAAACGTCCCGTCGCCTCAGCCGATACGTCGATCGGCCGATTAGACGACTTTTGATACGACTTACAATGTGAGTTGTCGTGTTCCCAGGACACAAAATGGTTTTGTGCCTTCCCGATTATTGTCGGGAAGGTATTGTCCTTCATTGCGAAGCGATAATCCCCATTGCACGAGATAAAAACAGGTGCTGTGAATGTATGTGACGAGGCGACATACATCAGTAATCTGAATACTGCTATTGATCTTTTCCGTAACAAACTACGGAGATACATAGCAGTATAGCATAATAAATGATAACAATGTAGAAAATAATAATAGATTTTACCTTAAAATATCGTCTTTGCCGATGTTTTGAAGTTCACTACTGACGACGCCGAAATTCAAAAGCGTACTGATTAAAATGGCGGCCGGCCCGTCCAACGCGCTGACTCCCACTACCACACACTACATTCATACACTAAAATACTACTAGATGGCGCTGATGTTCAAGGGGTTTATCTCGGGTGGGTCAAGCCTGAAGGCTCGCACACCTAAATAAAAAAATAGAATTGTTTGATATATGGAAAAGAGATATTAATAATATGCAAAATAGACTAATATATAACAAATACCGAAATAAAACAAATAAATTAATGTTCAAAGCTAGAAATAAGTCAATTAAAAAAAGATATAAGTAATAATTATAAAAATCATAAAAAAGTGTGGGGAATAATTAATAGATTAACAGGTAAAATTGTGAAGACAATAGATGATATAATACTTAGATCATTCAAATTAAGCCCTAAGAACTTGACAAATAAATTTTCCAACGATTTCAACAATTCTCAATTGATTTCAACGTTACAAACGCAAAATCAGAAAACTGGAAGAGAAATCTCACCAGAAAGAAACGCGAAAACGCGTCATAATTTATTCATCGTCGGATTCCGAGAGAAATTCAGGTGAGTTATAATTTTATTTTTACTGGTTTTTTTGTATTTATACAATGCACCTGGAGGTTGACCGTGTGTCTTCACAATAGCAAGATGATTGATTTATGTTTACACTGCGTCGGGTAGTCAAATATGATGTTTGAGAAGTAAACCGTGGGTTGACTTACAGTTAAGCAGTTAAAAACATTAATTAGTGTCATATACGCCATTTCTAACATTACGTGACATGGTATAAAAGACTACCCTCCATTACATTATGTCTTATATCGGTTTTCGATGATGAACATCTGATTAAGGACGTCGAGGCGGCGGAGTCCGCGGAGGACTTACTCCCGGACGACCCCGCGCCTGCAGAAGATAGCGCCAATGCCGACTTTGTTGAGATTCCCCAACTTGATCCGGAGATACTCGCGGCGCTAGGTGAATCTACGCAAGATACGCCCTAAAACAATATTCCCCAACACGCCCTAACTTTGGCCCTAAAATACACGATAGCTTGGCACAACTGTGGTTGCCAATATTACGTAAAGGTCTTGATAAAGAGGTAAAAGAAAAATTGCTGAAACAATTTTTAATACCTGAAAACTGCCCTCTACTGAAGGCACCAAAATTAAATCCCGAAATATCGGCAGTAGTACAGGAAGCTAGTAAGGCTCGCGACAAGAGAGTTGAGACCGTTCAGCAGCAGCTAGGCCTGGGTATTACGGCCCTCAATAAAGGACTGGAACTCCTTTTAGATGATGGACAAAATAGGCTCGAAGCCATTAAATATCTAAGCGACAGTTGCCGACTCCTGTGTGTGAGGTGCACTTTACGGAGACCGAGGCTTGAAGAGAAGAAGTTTGTAACCCCTGGATTGAACAAGACGTTCTTAAATATAGTACAAGATGTAGAAAGGGATGAGATGCTTTTCAGTAAGAAGCTTCCTGAAAAGATCAAAGCATCTAAAGCAATTGAGAAACTGCAAATTAAGAAGCCCCCTCCATCTAACTCAAAGCCGAATAATCCTCCAACCTCACAGCCGTCAACAAGTCGTTCTCGTCAGTTGGGAAACTGGTCGAGCCCCCGTTACTCCTCGAATAGAGGGGGGAGGGGGGCGGAGAGAAACGGACATCAGCTGCAGGTCGCGGCAGGGGCACGCCAACGGCGACCCATTCGAAGCAGGCCAGCCAGAGCAAGCAGCAAGCCACAACGCAATAGCAATAGAGGTACACGCTGGCAGAATCCATTACTTTTATGATCGTTGGTTAAAAATCACTGACAATCAAGAAGTTCTTGAATGGATATTAAACGGTTATTCTATCCCCTTCGCCGGTGAAGTCTTACAAACCTCCTCCCCGGTTTGTTCAGTGGCACCCACTGAAGAAGCTGATATGTTTATAGCTATAAAGAAACTTATAAACCTAGGCGCCATTTCAGCATGCAAAGGTCCAAAGGCGATTTTATATCTAGTTTCTTCTTGGCACCTAAGCCGAACGGGGATAAAAGGTTTATTTTGAACTTTAAGTCGTTGAACAGATTTATAGTCAAGACTCATTTCAAAATGGAAGGCCATAGAACAGCAGCTAAACTCATACCAAGAAATGGCTTCATAGTTACGGTAGACTTAAAAGAAGCGTATTTTTTAGTCCCGATTGCCAAAGACAACCGAAATTTTTTACTATTTGAATTTGATTAACCGTATGAGTTTAACGCTTTACCCTATGGTCTATCAATCAATCAATCAATCAATATTACTTTATTGCACAACGACATATACAAAGGACATAAACATACGAATAAAAACATAACTACAATAGGCGGCCTTATTGCTAAATAGCAATTTCTGCCAGGCAACCTTAGGGTGAAAGAAGTCTATGCGATGCTCCAAGACTTTTTACAAAAGTAATGAAGGTAGTTACGAACTATCTTAGGAATAAAGGTTATAAATCTGTTGTGTACCTAGACGACATATTATGTATAGGTGATACGTATAGCGAATGTTGTCGTAACGTAAAGGAGACCTGTAAGTTGCTAGAATACCTAGGATTTGTTATTAATCACAACAAAAGTGTATTGAATCCCCAACAAACTTGCTGGTTTTTATGATTTATGTACAATTCAGTGGATTTGTCGTTAAGTTTACCATCCGACAAACGATCCAGCATTTTGCAAATTATCAAGAAATTCACTTCTTTGCCCAAATGTACTATAAGGGATTTTTCACAATTGATTGGAGTTCTCACAGCAGCATGTCCAGGTATAAAGTATGGTTGGCTTTATACAAAGGCGTTGGAGCGTGTGAAGTTCTTAGCCCTACAAAAGAACAATAATTACGAATCAAAGATTAAATTACATGCTTCAATTTTGACAGATCTTTATTGGTGAGAACAAAATATAACCTGCGGTAAAAACTCGTATCTGATATCGAATCAGAAGTAGGCCTATGGTTAAAAATATGGGTGACGTCAGCATTGCTGACTAAGTATGAACACTAAGTATAAACGTTGATAATTTTAATGCAATTTATTACTCACTCACAAAATCGTAAGGTCCGTACAGTCCGAAGTCTCGAGCGTAAGTGGCACGCGCGTGTCAGGTTTCTTCTCGGGGAGACATCCTCGGGGCATGGCCCCTTTAATGTGGCTGCAGTCGCCGCCCGCAAAAACGGGCGTGGCACGGGGTTGGGACACGGCGGGCGAGAACGCCCCTCCGTGAGCCCGATGTTGTACGTCCGTGGTGCCGCCAGCGAGGTCGAGCCCACCGGGTGGTTCCCCGTTGGGGAGGCCCAGTGAGCGCCCGTCAGCTGGCGGTGGTGTCGTGTCCGGTGAGCTGCTCCGTCGCCGGGGCAGCTGGTGTCAAGTCGGCTGGAGGGGGGGAGAGGACTGCTTCTACTGCCACTGAAAGCGTCAACTCATCTCCGGGGGGTGGCCACAATCCTAACTACTCGACGGGGAGTAGTGGATGTGGGCGGCCCCGGTCCAGTCCGATGAAGATGGTCAGTGCCCACCGGTGAGTTGGCCCAGCAGTGATGCCAGGCCTCCCACGATGATGGGCACAGGGTCAATCCTTGAGCGGATGGCTGCGAGGACGTTGTGGAGCAGCTGAATCGTCTGCTCCAACACTTCCAGTTTTTCGCTGGATGCGGCCGGTGGTAACTCCGCTGGGGGCTTCGCCTTCTTCCACCGGTGAGTTGGCCCAGCAGCGATGCCAGGCCTCCCACGATGATGGGCACTGGGTCAGTCCGTGTGCGGATGGCCGCCAGGATGTCGTGGAGCAGTTGGATTGACTGCTCCAGTACTTCCAGCTTCTCGCTGGAGGAAGCTGGGGGTGCCTCCGCTTGGGGCCTCGCCTTCTTCCCCTTGGGAGGGGCGGCGGCTGCTGTCTCTGTTGACGTAGAGGGCTGCGGCGGGACGGGTACCACGGCGATTGGCTCGGCGGTGGTGGTAGCGGTGGGGGCGGGTGTCGCCCTTTTTCGGGCGCGCCTCTGCCTCTGCGGCTTGGGCCCATTCGGGCCGTTCGCCGCGGCCATGAGCGAGCTCCTCGCTGTCGGTTCGCTGCTCGGGTCCACAGTGGAGGTCGCAGGTGCAGCTCTTCTTGCACTGGTCAAGGGCGCGGTGCCTGCCCTTGTGTTGCGCAACTCGCGCGACTTCACAGGGCAAGAAGGGCTGTTGGCTGGGTGTGCACCTCCGCAGTTGCAGCACGTGGCCGGTACCTCCCGGGGTCGCTGGCAGTCCTTCGCTGCGTGGCTTTCGCCACAGCGAACGCAGGCCGCCGGGCGGTGGCAGTTGTGGCTACTGTGCCGAAACTGCTGGCAGCGATGACATTGAGGAGCTCCTTTTCGTCCCCTCCAGGCTTCAACTTTTACACCGGGCATACAGAGGAGCTCGGTGGTGGCGTAGATGGACTGGAAGCCCAGTGTCCGCCGGATCTCCACGAAGAAGATTCCGCCCACCCTGCCCTGGATGGGACGGATAAACTGGGGGTCGTAGCCGCGACTGCGCAGCTCCTCCTCCAGTTCGGCGATGTTAGTGTCCATGGGGAGGCCCTTGATGGCCAGCTTCAGGGCGCGTTCCGCCGGGGGGGCGTAGGCGAACCATGAGAGTCCCGTCGCTTTCTCCAGGCCGGCAAGGTAGCGCTGGTAAAGCCGGAACTCTTCATTGGTCTTCGCCATGAAACGCACACCCTTCCCGTACGGGCGCGCGTTGGGGACGTGGCCAAGCACCTCCCGCAGCTTGCGGAAGTGGTGCGGCCAGTCGGGCAGCTGGTCCACCACGATGGGCGGAATCTTCTTACTCGCTGGGGCGAGCGGGGGCTGAAGGCGGACGGGCTTCGGCGACGGTGTGGGCGTCGTCCGGAGGGACGGACGCGGAGGCGCGTGCGGCGGCGAGTCCGGGTTCGTGTTAAGAACTGCCGCGTATGAGCGCGGCGGCGTTGTCTCCATGTCCAGTGAGGGCATGGAGAGTGCGACGGGAGGGGTGATCCTCCTGGCGGGCTGCGGTGGTGGTGGCCGCTGTGGCGGCGTCGTAGTCCTCTTCTCCGCGGGACCTGCTCCCGGGAGTTGGGGCATGGGCAGCGGGAACGGAGACTGCCGAAGTCCTGCGCCGGTGAGGCGCGGTGGGGGCGGCGGAGCGTTGGCGGCGGTAGGCGTGGTGACGGCGCGGGTCCGCACGAAAGTGCGCACCTTGCGCTTCAGTACTCCAGCCATCGGTGGGGCCATTCTTGCCTGTTATGGCCTGGGCGCGATGTTGCGGCTGTCCTCCTGTGCGAAGCCGAGCGGTCCGCTTGGCAGTGCACACACTACCACTCCCTCCCCGGTGAGACCCGCTGGTGGGAGGCCGGGGGTGGGTAGGAGTGATAGCGGTGGTGCCTTTTGGATCCGCGGAGTATTTAGGAGGGTATTTTTGAACAAAAACACCCCCCCAGCTTCTTCTCGTCTGAGGCTGCAGATGTAGGTAGACGGAGAAATTGGCGACTTCCGTGCACGTGTCGGTGGACAAAGCGATTCGTGGCACGCGCGCCGCTCGGGCCGCCTTATAAGCAAGTCAAACGCACCCCCACTCTAACTATCCGAACGTAGTAAACAACACGTGCAGTTTAACATCGTAAACAACACGTGCGCCCCGTTTTCGTAAACAGCAGGTGTTTTTGGGGGAGGTACTAACATGTATGCGCGTTTACGTCTTGCTTATAATTTTACAATCACAAAATAATAATCATTATAATTAAACCGTTGGTCCCGGCTATTAGCCGTAAAAACACCTCCACCAACCCGCATTGGAGCAGCGTGGTGGAGTATGCTCCACACCCCCTCCGGTTGATTGAGGGGAGGCCTGTGCCCAGCAGTGGGACGTATTTAGGCTGTTTATCCATATCCATACTAATATTATAAATGCGAAAGTAACTCTGTCTGTCTGTCTGTCTGTCTGTCTGTCTGTCTGTCTGTCTGTCTGTTACTCTTTCACGCCTAAACGGCTCAACGGATTTTGATGAAATTTGGTATGGTGATAGATGATAACCTAGAAATGGTCATAGGCTATAAATAATCACGCCATCGTTCTTAGGGGGTAGGCAGTTGGCAGATAACTAAATTGATTTAGTGATTTGTAGTCGTTTTTGTTGGGACTTTTGCTCTTTCACGTCTAAACGGCTGAACGGATTTTAATGAAATTTAGTAAGGTAATAGTTGGTTATCTAAAAACGGTTGTACGAGCAAATTGATCACGTCATCGTACTTAGGGGGTAGGAAGTAGGCAGAAAACTGAATTGAGTTAGTGATTTTTTTATAGTTTTTGCTGGGAGTTGTGTCTATCATGCCTAAACGGCTCAACGGATTTTGATGAAATTTAGTTAGCTGATAGATAGTAATCTAGAAAAGGATATGGCCTATTAATATTTATGCTATCGTACTTAAGGCGTAGGCAGTAGACAGAAAACTAGGTTAGTGATTTTTAATTGTTTGTTTTAAAAGTTTGCCTCATTCACGCCTTAACGTCTGAACGGAATTTTATAAGACTTGGTTAATTTAAAGATAGGATCTTAGGCACGGACACAGGCTACTTTTTATGGCGGGAAAATACCTCATTCCCGCGGAAATCTAGATTTCGTGATCGTGTCAAGAAGCGCATGACGCCATAGCTACTGGAATGATTTCGATGTTTTTTTTTAAACTGAGTGACCTCAAGTTAGTATTTGATCACTTTTCTAACTTAGAGGGTAGGTAGGCGCCATAATTTAGGGAATTTATGATAAAATTTTGATGCAACTGTCTTTATTAAACAGTTATATCTCATTCCTACAGGAACCTACACATAGCTATAGCTAGCTATCTATTAACATTAAAACTCTTTCTAGAATCACATTACGCCAATTAATTGATCTGATTTGTATAAGTTTTTTTATTCAACTGACTGTTACATTACATACAGATAAAATCTAATTACTTACACCACATAATTAATATAGTACTACATGACTAGCTACGCTTTAAACTTGAGGAGGTAATTCGATAGACATTTATACGAACTTTAAGCCCAGTAATCAATCATAGTAATAAGGTAATACTCATTTTAGACAAAGAAACGGATAGGTAATCAGTTCGTCAACGAAATTATAACACCTACACTTAGTTTGTTTACTATTTAACGAGGGAAAATAATCCTTACTAATATTATAAATGCGAAAGTAACTCTGTCTGTCTGTCTGTCTGTTACGCTTTCCCGCTTAAACCTCTCAACCGATTTTGATTAAATTTGGCACAGACAATCTTTAGACCCTGAGAAAGGACATAGGATACCTTTTATTGCGAAAAGAAGGGACGAAGAGATTGAAATAGGGGTTGAAAGTTTGTATGGGATATTTTAATTTTAAAATATAAATCCATGAAACTTTATATTTAAGCACTTGATAAAAAATAATTAAACATTTGTTCTAGCGTTGCTGAAATTTCGACCAGTGAGGGGGTGAAATGAGGGTTGAAAGTTTGTATGGGAGTTCGTCATTTTTGGGGATAAAACCACGAAACTTTATATTTAGGTACTTGATAAGAAATAAAAAAACAATTTGTTAAAGCGTTTTTGAAAATTCGATCTTTGAGGGGATGAAATAGGTGTTGAAATTTTTTATGAGGTTCGTCATTTTTCAAGATAAAAATATTAAATTTTGTGTTTAGGCACTAAATAACAAACAAAAAATCGTTTGTTCAAGCATTTTGAAATTTTTACCAGTATGGGGGTGAAATACGGGTTGAATGTTTGTATGGGTATTCGTCATTTTTGAAGATAAAACCATGAAACTTGGTACGTAGGTCTCTTAGGATGTGCAGAGTTTTTCCGGATACAAACGGATTTTCCGAAATTCGAACGGAACGGAACGGATTCGGAACGGGAACTACGAAGCCAAACTTTTTGTATACAAAATATTAACCACTGAACCTAGGAACATGATATTTAGTAGTTTTGGGTGTATCAAGTTAAAAAAATTTGGCTTTTGTAGATAAAGTTCCTTTTAACGAATACTCTGCATCGCCGCCACTGCCGTCGGTCGTCGTTCGTCGTCGCGCACATTCGCCGAAGTGTGGCGGCGCGGCAGTCAACGGCGCTGTCTTGTGGTGGGGGAGCGCACGTGGTGTATACGTGGCCTGCTCGCGAGTGTCGAGTCCAAACAATTTCTACATTTTAACAAATAATAACAAAATAGCAAACGTTGTGTACAAAAAAGTTTTAAATTAGGTCATTTTAAAATATTTTTGTACACAACGTGACGCTGACCCCTGTAAGTGTCTTGGACATAAGGGACCGATAAATATTCCTAGGTAATTTCTGCCACTCAATGGAATACATAGGTACTTTATAACGACTGTAAACAGATATTTTTTATTTTTTTTAAATATACCTACTTACTCTCTTTTAATCACATGCTATACCGTTCCTTTTATATAATCCTTAATATTCAAATTATAAGTACGCAGACGAAGTCGCGGGTACCAGCTAGTTACCAAATAAACCTTTAAAATACCAAAGAAAAATTATTTTTGTCATTTCACTGAACCAATTTAGGGATTTGTTCAATTCACTAGATTTGTTTAGGGAAAATATAAAATCGTGTTGTTATTTTAACATCTTCCGTGATTTGATCAAATCCCTTAGGGAATTGATCAAATCCCCGTTTTTATCATATCCCTGCGACATATATAAGTGCCAATGGAACGCATATTTCCCTTCCACAATCTATACTTATAATAAATCTGTAGAGAGGTCAATTCTGTACATTAAATATTTTTTCAAAATAACTATCAGGGGGTGATAAGTGATCGATACTGATGCCAAAAATGCAATCAGTAAAATTTTTGTCTGTCTGTCTGTCTGTCTGTCTGTCTGTCTGTCTGTCTGTCTGTATGTTCCTTATAGAAACAAAAACTACTGGACGGATTTTAATGAAACTTGGTACAATTATTCTTCACACTCCTGGACAGGTCATAGTATACTTTTCATCACGCTACAATCAATAGGAGCAGAGTAGTGAAGGGAAATCCTTTTGTATGAAAAACCTAAACCACTCAAGTTAGACTTTTGAAATTTGGCATGCAGGTACCTTAGATAACGTAGAGGTGCACTAAGAAAGGAATTCCCGAAATTCCCACGGGAACGGGAATTAGCGGGAAAATCCTTTTGTATGAAAAATCTAAACCACTCAAGTTAGACTTTTGAAATTTGGCATGCAGGTACCTTAGATAACGTAGAGGTGCACTAAGAAAGGAATTCCCGAAATTCCCACGGGAACGGGAATTAGCGGAAAAATATTTTTGTATGAAAAATCTAAACCATTCAAGTTAGATGTTTGAAATTTGTCATGCAGGTACCTTAGATACCGTAGAGGTGTACTAAGAAAGGAATTCCCGAAATTCCCACGGGAACGGGAATTAGCGGGAAAATCCTTTTGTATGAAAAATCTAAACCACTCAAGTTAGACGTTTGAAATTTGGCATGCAGGTACCATAGGTACCGTAGAGGTGCACTAAGAAAGGAATTCCCAAAATTCTCACGGGAACGGGAATTAGCGGGAAATACCTTTTGTATGAAAAATCTAAACCACTCAAGTTAGACATTTGAAATTTAGCATGCAGATACCTTAGGTACCGTGGAGGTGCACTAAGAAAGGAATTCCCGAAATTCTCACGAGAACGGGAATTAGCGGGAAAATCCTTTTGTATGAAAAACTAAACCATTCAAGTTAGACGTTTGAAATTTGTCATGCAGGTACCTTAGGTACCGTGGAGGTGCACTAAGAAAGGAATTCCCGAAATTCCCACGGGAACGGGAATTAACGGGAAAATCCTTTTGTATGAAAAATCTAAACCATTCAAGTAAGATGTTTAAAATTTGGCACGCAGGTACCTTAGACACCGTAGAGGTGTACTAAGAAATGAATTCCCGAAATTCCCACGGGAACGGGAATTAGCGGGAAAATCCTTTTTTATGAAAAATCTAAACCACTCAAGTTAGACGTTTGAAATTTGGCATGCAGGTACTTTAGTAAACTTAAAGCTTAGTTGCAACAGAATATTACAAAATTCCCACGGGAACGGTAGTTAGCGGGAAAAAACATTTGTATGAAAAAATCAAATCTAAATAAAAGGAGAAACTGACTGACTCAGTGACTGACATATCAACGCATAGCCTGAACGGCTAAATGTAGGCATTTGAAATTTGGAAGGGACATAGCTTAGGTACCGTAGAGGTGCACTAAGAAAGGAATTCCCGGAATTCCCACGGGAACGGAAATTAGCGGGAAAATCCTTTTGTATGAAAAATCTAAACCGCTTAAGTTAGACGCTTGAAATTTGGCATGCAGGTACCTTAGTTAACTTAAACCTTAGTTGCAACAGGATATTGCAAAATTCCCACGGAAACGGGAGTTAGCGGGAAAAAAACATTTGTATGAAAAAATCGAAACCGCGTAAGATAGATGTTTTCAATTCAATTCAATTAAATTATTTATTGCATTCCATGTAGTACAATGGGGTGTTACATAGGCATAGGAACTAAAACATGGACCCTGTAGGGCACAGCAACGTTGAAGGGAAGAGAGGAAGTGTGTATTAAAATTAAAACTCAATGAACAATCAATTAAAAAAAATCAATTCAATCAATTGATTCAATCTAGCATGCATGCATACCTTAGTAAATATAAAGTTTATTTTTGGCTGTATTTTGAAAAATGGGAGTTATTGGGAAAAAAATTGTATGAAAAAATCTAAACTGCATAAGTTAGATGCTTGAAATTTGATATGCACTCCCACACACACAAAGATCTCTCTCTTATATAACACGCCACGCGGACGAAGTCGCGGGCAAAAGCTAGTGCTTAATAAAGAGAGGAGGAATTCCATCCGGTCCGCAACCTTTATTTATGTCTAGTTTTCTGTTAGTTATCTTTTGATAAATTTTATCTTCTGAAACTTTTAATGTGTATAAAACTTGATTCTGGTAAGAATGTAAACTGCTACTAGTCATAGTAGAAGAGTCATTATCACTGGGCTTTTTTCATAAACTGAACTAAAATAATTTAAAAAAAAGAGCTCACACACTTCCTTTCTGTCTGACGAAGTTAAGTTTCCATACTTCATGGTTTGTGGGATAAAGTTAGATGATGATTTCTTGCTATTGACAAACCTCCAGAAACTTTTAATGTTACTGTGCAGAGAATCTTCTACGGAGCTTACAAAGTTATTATAACATGTAGAAATAAGATTCTTGCTACGGGTACATAACAATGAAGAGTTTAATTAATTAATTGAGTTTAATTTGCAGAATGACACTTGGTCATTATACGTGAACAGATTAGAAAAGTATTTTCTAGTTAACAGTGTGAAAGTGGAATTAAAATTACCTACGGTAATAGCGTCGATGGGTAATGAGGCCTATGAATTGCTCGTAAATTTAGCCAGCCCCACCAAACCGTCAGAATTAAAATATGACACGGCGGTGAAGCTAATGGGCGATCATTTGCAGCCAGCACCGTCCGTGTTAGCGGAGCGTTACCAGTTTCGGCAGAGGCGACAACTGCAACAACGGCGAGAACATTGCGGGCTATGTAGCGGGGTTGAAACGGTTATCGAGGAACTGCAAGTTCGAGGAGGCATAACATAATAAACATAAACTGCCTATATACGTCCCACTGCTGGGCACAGGCCTCCCCTCAATCAACCGGAGGGTGTAGGGGGTCGTTTGCGGGTTGAAAAGCGAGGTGATCAAAAAGCGACTTTTTGCGGAAGATGACAAATTGACCTTCGTGCAGGCGGTAAAGGTCGCGACTTCCCTCGAAGCGGCAGAGAGGGACGCGGCAGCGGTGGAGTGCCCGGGGGGCGGCGGAATAGCGAGTGTGGGCGGGGAGGCTGGCGCGAGCGCGCTGCACGTATATTACGGGCGGAACGCCGCGGGGCTCGGCCGTGCGGGGGGCGCAGGCCGGCGGCGGGCGCGACTGCAGCGGGACGCCAGCGCAGCGCAAGGTACTGCACTGCTTGCGGGGCGGACAGGCACACTACGGAGTCATGTCGTTATCGGGATTTCGTGTGCAGTAGATGTCGACGTCCCGGACATTTACGTCGAGTATGTCCGGATCAGCTGAGAGGAGCGGAGAGGACCAATTGAGACGGTTTCGGAGGAAGATTACTGATGTGTATGCGGGTATCCTCGCCGCAAATATTCATGTCTAGTAATAAACTAGCTTCGTTACTAACCGGACGTTTCATTGCGCTCTCATACATCTCAGTGGCAAACGAAGACGGTACTTCTACCCGCGTGTGCAGTATTAAAAGAAAATCATTAAAATATGTCTTTTTTAGGAAATTTGCCTGTGTTTGATCACAAAACAAGCGAGTGGTCGATATTCAGTGGCAGATTAACCCAATTTCTCAAGATTAATGGTGTAGATGCAGATGAGAAGAAGAGTGGGATTTTCTTAACCCACCTTACAAATGAGACGTATCGCTTGGTACGTAACTTAGCGTACCCCAAAACGTTGGAGTCGCCAACTTACAGGGAGCTGGTGCGACTACTCGACTGCCATTTCAAACTATTGATATTTGCAAATATCCAAGCCTACTCAATATTATTAAAAACAAACATTGTAAACAAACAAACGGTTTACGTACGTACAAGTTATTCTAGCTGAGCTTGCGCCCTACTTTTGCGCATCGCACACGTTTTCTAGAGTTGACGTAAATACGTCGCGGTCGGTCACGATTAGCATCCATCCAAAACCAACTAATTGTAACTTTACTTTCGAATAAAACAACTTAACGTGATCCTTGCCCAAGTGTTTATGTTTCAACTCATCTAACTAACTTAACTTACTACGACGTCCAAGGCCATACATTTTGGTCCTTCGAGCAACGGAAATCAGTGCTTCGGGTTTTTTCGTGACGTTAGCGAATCGGTGCTTTCGGCCTCCCACCAGCGGGACTCACCGACAGCATAGAGACGGCGCATATAACGTCGTAGGAGAGCAGGAACATTGAGACAACAAGATTAGTGAAACTTCGCGATCTTGTAGAACTAGTAAACCTACGGAGAAACGTGCCATAGGATTTCATATAATTTATAACTATAACTAGGTAGGTTAGACTAAAAAACTTATCTTATTAACTACATTGAACAACTTACTATACAACTTTACTTTTAACAATGGCAACGGACGTCTCGGAGATGATTGCCAATCAGGAGTCTATCTTCATAACTCTAAAACAACTATGTTCCAACTACAAGAAAGATAGTCCCTCAAAGAAGACTCTGACGTACCTGGAGGAACATCTTAAGCGTCTAAACTAACTGGGAGAAGTTTGTCAGTAACCACATGGATTTAGTGAAATCTGGAAAAATGGACACCGAATACTTTCGAGATGATGTATACGCGAAAATGAAAACTTTATACGAAGAAGTGATACAAGACATGCTTCAACGGAAGTCCGCGTTGACTTCTAAACCAACAAGTAAGTCTGAACAAGCAACTACTTCTTCTTCAACTGTAACTAAACAACTTGCGACCACTTCGAAATTTAATTTTGATGATATTAAGTTCGAAGTACCGCTACGAGAAACTAACGAAACTAAAGAGAAGCAGCAAGAAATGTTAAGACAATAATATTGCAATTTTAGAGCCTTTGAGCGCACAGTGGAGAAAACTTATCGTGAAAACATTTCGGAAAAATGGGAGCTTGAAGATACTTTAAAAATTCTAAAAAACAAATGGAACAATATAGAAAAAATACATTGGGAACTAGATTGCATGCAAGATGACGAAACAACTTATAAACTGAAATACGAGGCATTAGAGAGCGTCTACGATAACTTACGTAAAGAACTAAACCACAAAATTTGGAACAACACACATTACCAACAATCTACGCCAAAGATTGCTATCCCGGACTTCTATGGTAACTATAAATCAAATCAAATCAAATCAAATATACTTTATTGCACACAACATACAGAACAGATTCACACAGATGAAGATAGATACAGTACAATCTGGCGGCCTTATTGCTAAGCAGCAATTTCTTCCAGGCAACCAGTGGATAGGAAACATTATTACAATTTGGTGCGGGGACAGTGCAACATCTAGTATAAAATAATAAATACTATAAATAAAAAAAAAACAAATAAAAGTAAAATAAATAAATAAAAATAAAATAGAAATATATAAATATAAATACATACATACATATACCCACTTATATCAGACGTATATATTACTAGCTGGTACCCGCGACTTCGTCTGCGTACTTTTAATTTGAATATTATGGATTATATAAAAGGAACGGTATAGCATGTGATTAAAAGAGAGTAAGTAGGTATATTTAAAAAAAATAAAAAATATCTGTTTACAGTCGTTATAAAGTACCTATGTATTCCATTGAGTGGCAGAAATTACCTAGGAATATTTATCGGTCCCTTATGTCCAAGACACTTACAGGGGTCAGCGTCACGTTGTGTACAAAAATATTTTAAAATGACCTAATTTAAAACTTTTTTGTACACAACGTTTGCTATTTTGTTATTATTTGTTAAAATGTAGAAATTGTTTGGACTCGACACTCGCGAGCAGGCCACGTATACACCACGTGCGCTCCCCCACCACAAGACAGCGCCGTTGACTGCCGCCACACTTCGGCGAATGTGCGCGACGACGAACGACGACCGACGGCAATGGCGGCGATGCAGAGTATTCGTTAAAAGGAACTTTATCTACAAAAGCCAAATTTTTTTAACTTGATACACCCAAAACTACTAAATATCATGTTCCTAGGTTCAGTGGTTAATATTTTGTATACAAAAAGTTTGGCTTCGTAGTTCCCGTTCCGAATCCGTTCCGTTCCGTTCGAATTTCGGAAAATCCGTTTGTTGAAAAACTCTGCACATCCTAAGAGACCTACGTACCAAGTTTCATGGTTTTATCTTCAAAAATGACGAATACCCATACAAACATTCAACCCGTATTTCACCCCCATACTGGTAAAAATTTCAAAATGCTTGAACAAACGATTTTTTGTTTGTTATTTAGTGCCTAAACACAAAATTTAATATTTTTATCTTGAAAAATGACGAACCTCATAAAAAATTTCAACACCTATTTCATCCCCTCAAAGATCGAATTTTCAAAAACGCTTTAACAAATTGTTTTTTTATTTCTTATCAAGTTCCTAAATATAAAGTTTCGTGGTTTTATCCCCAAAAATGACGAACTCCCATACAAACTTTCAACCCTCATTTCACCCCCTCACTGGTCGAAATTTCAGCAACGCTAGAACAAATGTTTAATTATTTTTTATCAAGTGCTTAAATATAAAGTTTCATGGATTTATATTTTAAAATTAAAATATCCCATACAAACTTTCAACCCCTATTTCAATCTCTTCGTCCCTTCTTTTCGCAATAAAAGGTATCCTATTTTCTTTCTCAGGGTCTAAAGATTGTCTGTGCCAAATTTAATCAAAATCGGTTGAGAGGTTTAAGCGGGAAAGCGTAACAGACAGACAGACAGACAGAGTTACTTTCGCATTTATAATATTAGTAAGGATTATTTTCCCTCGTTAAATAGTAAACAAACTAAGTGTAGGTGTTATAATTTCGTTGACGAACTGATTACCTATCCGTTTCTTTGTCTAAAATGAGTATTACCTTATTACTATGATTGATTACTGGGCTTAAAGTTCGTATAAATGTCTATCGAATTACCTCCTCAAGTTTAAAGCGTAGCTAGTCATGTAGTACTATATTAATTATGTGGTGTAAGTAATTAGATTTTATCTGTATGTAATGTAACAGTCAGTTGAATAAAAAAACTTATACAAATCAGATCAATTAATTGGCGTAATGTGATTCTAGAAAGAGTTTTAATGTTAATAGATAGCTAGCTATAGCTATGTGTAGGTTCCTGTAGGAATGAGATATAACTGTTTAATAAAGACAGTTGCATCAAAATTTTATCATAATTTCCCTAAATTATGGCGCCTACCTACCCTCTAAGTTAGAAAAGTGATCAAATAGTAACTTGAGGTCACTCAGTTTAAAAAAAAACATCGAAATCATTCCAGTAGCTATGGCGTCATGCGCTTGTTGACACGATCACGAAATCTAGATTTCCGCGGGAATGAGGTATTTTCCCGCCATAAAAAGTAGCCTGTGTCCGTGCCTAAGATCCTATCTTTAAATTAACCAAGTCTTATAAAATTCCGTTCAGACGTTAAGGCGTGAATGAGGCAAACTTTTAAAACAAACAATTAAAAATCACTAACCTAATTAGTTTTCTGTCTACTGCCTACGCCTTAAGTACGATAGCATAAATATTAATAGGCCATATCCTTTTCTAGATTACTATCTATCAGCTAACTAAATTTCATCAAAATCCGTTGAGCCGTTTAGGCATGATAGACAAAACTCCCAGCAAAAACCATAAAAAAATCACTAACTCAATTCAGTTTTCTGCCTACTTCCTACCCCCTAAGTACGATGACGTGATCAATTTGATCTTACAACCGTTTTTAGATAACCAACTATTACCTTACTAAATTTCATTAAAATCCGTTCAGCCGTTTAGACGTGAAAGAGCAAAAGTCCCAACAAAAACGACTTCAAATCACTAAATCAATTTAGTTATCTGCCAACTGCCTACCCCCTAAGAACGATGGCGTGATTATTTATAGCCTATGACCATTTCTAGGTTATCATCTATCACCATACCAAATTTCATCAAAATCCGTTGAGCCGTTTAGGCGTGAAAGAGTAACAGACAGACAGACAGACAGACAGACAGACAGACAGAGTTACTTTCGCATTTATAATATTAGTATGGATAATTAAATATGACATTACATGTAGATATGACAAAAGTTTCTCAATAATAAATACTAAAGGATAAAATACGTTATATTAATATCCACACAGCGACTCGTAATGAGCACGTAACAGATTTTTAAAACTCTGAAGAGAATTAGCTACTCTGATGGCGGGAGGTAAAGAATTCCACAGTCGCACAGATTGCACCGTAAAAGACTGCCCATAGAAATCTGTATGATGAACAGGGCCTACTAACAACATTCTGTTGCAGGATCGAGGCTGTCGATGGTGAACCTCTGTCCTAAGACTAAACCGCTCTTTCAGGTAATTGGGAGTAGAAGGATTGTGAAGGATGTTGAACAGGAGACAAAGGATATGCGAATTACGCCGAAGCCGCACCGGAAGCCACTTGAGTTTCGCTCGGTACTCAGAGATGTGATCGAATTTACGCAGCCCAAACGCGAAGCGAATGGCTGCGTTTTGTAATCTTTCTAGCTTGTTGAGCAACTCCTCAGTGATGTCCAGATAGCAGACATCGGCGTAATCGAGGATAGGTAGGAGAAGGGACTGGGCGAGAGCGATTTTAGTCCTGGTGGGCAGAAAGTTACGAAGGCGCCCAAGGGACCGCAGCGACGAGAAAATTTTTCGGCTGACCTCGTTGATCTGCCGAGTCCAAGACAAGTTACTGTCGAAATATATACCCAGGTTTTTGACAGTCTCACAAAACGGTATAACGGTGCCCATGAAAGAAACTGGAGAAAGATGGGGTTTGTCGATGCGAGCAAGCTGCCCGCGAGACCCAACAATTATGGTTTGCGACTTACAAGGATTAACGGCAAGCCCGTGAGAGGTTGCCCAAGACGCAATGGATACTAAATCGCCATTAATCTCGCTGACAGCCCGCCCGATAGCATCTACAGTTGCCTGAGCATAAATCTGCAGATCATCCGCATATAAGTGGTAGGAACAGGTAAGGTTATGGGATATGGAGTTAATGAACATGGAAAAAAGAAGTGGGGAAAGGACACCACCCTGCGGGACACCCGCAGTAATATTGCACCAGTCAGACAGCTTGCCATCCACTTTGACCCGCTGCCGACGGTCACTGAGATAACTGCGGAACCAGTCCGTGACAGGGGAGGAGATATTCAACAATTTAAGGAAGGAAAGAAGGACATCAAAATCGACACTATTGAAAGCATTGCTGAAGTCAAGAAGGGCAAGCACTGTAACTTTTTGGTGTTCCATACCAAAACGGATATCATCGGAAACTTTAACAAGTGAAGTAACAGTACTGTGCCCCGGACGGAAACCAGATTGCAACACGTTCATTAGCTGATTCTTGGAAAGGAAGCTATATAACTGGTGATGTACTAACCGTTCAAGCACCTTGGATAGAAAAGGAAGAATGGAAATGGGACGAAAATGGGATAAGGAGGATGGACAACTAGTTTTAGGTATTGGTACCACAAGAGCTAGTTTCCAAGCACTGGGGAAGGTCGAGGAAAACAACGAGAAATTAAGGATGTGCGTGATAACGGGAAGAACAATATCAAGGATGGGGATAATCATCTTGCGGCTGACATCGTCGCATCCAACAGCGTTTGAGGAGATGGATAGGATATGTTTCCTCACATCACTCTCCGAGACTGGAGTGAATACTAAGGGATTAGCGGAAGCAGTCACGGAGTTTTCCAAACGTTGGAGGGTGAGAGACTTGGTAGCTGAGTCAAAAGTAGCAGCCCCAGAAGTGAAATGTCTATTAAGCGCTTGGACATCTACGTCAAAAGGAGAATCAGTCTTGGTTTTACCAATCCCGAGAGAGTTAAGAAATTTCCATACCTGAGGTGGATCCCCGTTAGCAACCGAAGCATAGATGTGGCGACGCTGAGCATCCCTGCACGTAGTGTTACTGCGATTCCTGGCATTCCTGTATTTGATACGATTCACCTCAGAAGCATTCAACTTATACGCAGTTTTTGCAGCAGCCTTTCGAGCCATCAACTCACGGAGTTCAACAGTTAGCCATGGAGCTGGGAGATGTTTAAGGCGAATAGCTCGGACAGGTGCGTGCTTGTCGTATAGATTAGTTAGGATAGAATTAAAAGAATTTAACTTGTCATCAATCGAATCCGCATCATACACCAGCCCAAAGTCAGCATCGCCCGCATCTTGCCTCAGTTGATCACAGTTCATATCCTTGAAATTGCGCTGTAAGACTACCTTGGCTTTAGCCTTAGGTGGGCGAATTTTATACGAAAGATAGATTAAATCATGGTATGAAAAGGCATCAGCTGCAAACTGCCCATGAGACGCAACATGGTCCAAGGAAGAAACAATAGAAAGGTCAAGTAGAGAAGGTTCGCAGTTCGGGACGTGATGTGTGGAATTGGAAGAGAGGATCTGCAGATTAGCCCCCCCAACTATAGATTGAAGTTTTCGAGTTCGATGATCGTTTTTCAAAAGGCACGTATTGAAATCTCCTTGAATAATAGTGTGCTGATAAAGAGGAACGAAGGTTTGGATGAGATTGTCAAAACCCGGGAAATAATCGACATTTCTGTCCGGCGAGTAAAAGACTCCCAGAAGAACCCTAACATGAGATAAGGTCACCTCAAGAAGTAGGTGCTCCGCAGAGCCCGAATATTCTGGTGGTGACTGGCTAACAATCTTAAACGGGATCTGACACCGCAAATAAATAGCCACACCACCCCCTCTACAACCCACACGGTCATTCCGAATCAACTGAAATCCAGGAAGAGGATACAACGTGGATGAAAGACCAGGTTTCAGTAAAGATTCAGAAATTAGCACGGCATGTAGGTTTTTTTGATCGAAAGTGGCTAACATATTGGGATAGTGGCACGGTACACTTTGTGCATTGATATGTACAATATTAAAGTTTTTGGAAAAGGACTGGAAGCAAGATTGTAAGGAATCAGAAAGAGGGATTACTGTGCTATGGAAACTATCATTAGAAGAGGAATCTGAAACAGAATGAAAAAGAGTGCTATCATCATCAGAGCTACTGTCATGGTGCGACATTAGTGCGTGTGGATAATATAAATAAAAAAAAAAAAAAAATAAAATAAAAAAAAATATATACGTATACTTTATAAATAAAATAAATAAATAAGTATATAAATGAAATATAATCTATACTTATAATAAATCTGTAGAGAGGTCAATTCTGTACATTAAATATTTTTTCAAAATAACTATCAGGGGATGATAAGTGATCGATACTGATGCCAAAAATGCAATCAGTAAAATTTTTGTCTGTCTGTCTGTCTGTCTGTCTGTCTGTCTGTCTGTCTGTCTGTCTGTATGTTCCTTATAGAAACAAAAACTACTGGACGGATTTTAATGAAACTTGGTACAATTATTCTTCACACTCCTGGACAGGTCATAGTATACTTTTCATCACGCTACAATCAATAGGAGCAGAGTAGTGAAGGGAAATCCTTTTGTATGAAAAATCTAAACTACTCAAGTTAGACGTTTGAAATTTGGCATGCAGGTACCTTAGATACCGTAGAGGTGCAATAAGAAAGGAATTCCCGAAATTCCCACGGGAACGGGAATTAGCGGAAAAATATTTTTGTATGAAAAATCTAAACCATTCAAGTTAGATGTTTGAAATTTGTCATGCAGGTACCATAGATACCGTAGAGGTGTACTAAGAAAGGAATTCCCGAAATTCCCACGGGAACGGGAATTAGCGGGAAAATCCTTTTGTATGAAAAATCTAAACCACTCAAGTTAGACGTTTGAAATTTGGCATGCAGGTACCATAGGTACCGTAGAGGTGCACTAAGAAAGGAATTCCCAAAATTCTCACGGGAACAGGAATTAGCGGGAAATACCTTTTGTATGAAAAATCTAAACCACTCAAGTTAGACATTTGAAATTTAGCATGCAGATACCTTAGGTACCGTGGAGGTGCACTAAGAAAGGAATTCCCGAAATTCTCACGAGAACGGGAATTAGCGGGAAAATCCTTTTGTATGAAAAATCTAAACCACTCAAGTTAGACGTTTGAAATTTGTCATGCAGGTACCTTAGGTACCGTGGAGGTGCACTAAGAAAGGAATTCCCGAAATTCCCACGGGAACGGGAATTAACGGGAAAATCCTTTTGTATGAAAAATCTAAACCATTCAAGTAAGATGTTTAAAATTCGGCACGCAGGTACCTTAGACACCGTAGAGGTGTACTAAGAAAAGAATTCCCGAAATTCCCACGTGAAAAATCTAAATCGCTTAAGTTAGACGCTTGAAATTTGGCATGCAGGTACCTTAGTTAACTTAAACCTTAGTTGCAACAGGATATTGCAAAATTCTCACGGAAACGGGAGTTAGCGGGAAAAAAACATTTGTATGAAAAAATCGAAACCGCGTAAGATAGATGTTTTCAATTCAATTCAATTAAATTATTTATTGCATTCCATGTAGTACAATGGGGTGTTACATAGGCATAGGAACTAAAACATGGACCCTGTAGGGCACAGCAACGTTGAAGGGAAGAGAGGAAGTGTGTATTAAAATTAAAACTCAATGAACAATCAATTAAAAAAAAATCAATTCAATCAATTGATTCAATCTAGCATGCATGCATACCTTAGTAAATATAAAGTTTATTTTTGGCTGTATTTTGAAAAATGGGAGTTATTGGGAAAAAAATTGTATGAAAAAATCTAAACTGCATAAGTTAGATGCTTGAAATTTGATATGCACTCCCACACACACAAAGATCTCTCTCTTATATAACACGCCACGCGGACGAAGTCGCGGGCAAAAGCTAGTTATAAATAAAAATAAAGACAAAAATATAACAAAAAAAACCAATCCAATTTTCAACCAGCTGGCAGTTAAAATAACCAAATTTTACAAAAACAACACATAAAAGAAATAAAAAGAAGAAAAAAAAAATAATAATAATTAAAGAATACAAAACAACATTCACAAGAAAAAGAAAAAAGTGCGTGCAAAGGAACGGCAACGTCTTGTCATCTTGTCACAAACTTGCGCTTCGTTTTTGTGCACTGGGATTAACAACAATGAACAGGAAAAAAGAAACAAACTGTCATCGGTAATAGCAGAAACAACGAGGAAGCGACATAGGCCGTCTCACTTGCTCACACTTTCCGACATAAATTATAAAATAAAAAAGTATAACTTGTCACTTGAAAAATTAAAAACATTGACATGAAACAAATTGAGGTTAAGTTAACATAAAATATGACCCCAAATTACGAAAAAAAAAGAAAGAAAATAGTTGCAATACACTGTTGAAGGTAGCAGACTATCACGTAAACAAAAAGCAACAGGAAGTAATAGCAATTATATAGCACAAGGATGGAAAAGTTATCTAATTACTTTTTAGGGGCGGCGGCGGCACGTTTATTACGGGTAACCCGAGACCGCTGCGTGACTGTGGGCTTAGGGTCCTCAGCCGTGCTTCTATCGGGCGCGCTTCCACCAGGCGTGCTTCCATTAGAAATATTTTCTAAGTCGGAAAGCAAAGACACATTATGACGCCTACCAGCCGAATCAAGGACAAAGATAGATCCACTTCTGGTCCAGCATTTGGAGATTCCCAGGCGATCCCGGGCAGTCATGAAGAGAGAGTGGCGCATCTTCGTCAGGAACTCAGACAGTGTTTTGCCAGTCCCTTAAGCGACTTCTTGGCGTACCAAACTTCATCTCGCACAGAAATGTCCCGGAACTTAACAAGGATGGGCCCGGGCTTGTCTGATCCAGTTTTACCCATACGATGGCTACGGCTTATATCCTTCTGTGATAAACTAGAGAGCTTGAGGTGTTCTTTGGCAACTGAAAGGAACTGCTCCGTTGTGTCCTCATCCTTAACCTCGGGCACTCCATGCAGCAAAATGATTTTCCGCCGAGACCGCATTTCCTGCCTATCCAGCTCCTTGCTGAGGAAATCCACCTGCTTCTGTAGATTATTGAGAGCCGAGATGATGAAGTTCTTGAATGATTTAAATTCTACGGCCAGAGATCCAGGGGACTGGGAACTTGAAGGTGAAGTTGATTGGAGCTCATTCTGGAACTTGGACATTGTTGTGTGAAACAGTGTCTCCATCTCCTCAAGTGATTCCCTCATTTGTTCCATAACAACACAGTGAATTGCCAAGTAATATGTGTAAATAAGTGATTTGTACGTCAGTGAGTAGGAGACACGTACACAAATAACTGCCTGCAGGTATTGGTCACTAAACTTTCATTATTTATTGTTATTTAAACTTAAATTAACTTTTAATATTTATTTTAATAAAACTAAAATCTTTCAAAAATTTTGATGTTTACACTTTCGTGTCTACCCGCCGAAAAGCCATTATTATAACCATTGGTTAGCTTTTAAAGTTCTTTTTATTGAGAGCGTACACATCAACCCTCTCCTCTCTAATGCACAAAAAATGCAACACCTTAAATCCAAGCTTAAGGATGAGGCTGAGAGAATAGTATCTCATCTCAGAGTGAGCGCCGAGAACTACACTTCATGCTGGGAACTGCTTACAAACAGATACGACAATCAGAGCCTACTTTTTAACTCTTACATGAACACGCTCTTCAACCATCCCGCTCTACAACAGGAGTCCGCCGTGGGCCTTAGAAAACTCCATGATGTTATTAAAGAGTGCCTGAATGGATTATGTAACATCGGAGTCGACGTAGCATCATGGGGACCTATGGTTGTATACTTGATGGTTCAGAAACTTGATCCCACCAGTTCCAGTGAATATAGGAAAGAACGAAAGAATCCTAGAGGGTTACCTAATCTGGATGAATTTACTCATTTTCTGGAAACAAAGTTCATGGCTCTCGAACCAGTTCAAGGTGAGAAAATTCAGAAATCATCAATGAACAAACCACACTCTTACTACAATACCGCAAATAACAACACGAAGCATACCTATAACAACTATAAGAAGAATTATTTTTCGCTGATGGGGTCATCAAACTTTAACAATTCTAAAAAGGAAGCAAATACCTACTTTACTATAGCACGAACTTGCCCACTCTGCAAAAGTGAACAGCACGTGCTAATGCAATGTCAGAAGTTTTTGAATATGACACCAACTGATCGCCGCAAAACAATTATAAACTTGCGATTATGCAAAAACTGCTTATTTACGCATGGCAATAATGCATGTACATCACAGAAAAAATGCAAAATTTGTAACAAAGCCCATCATACACAGATGCATGAGGCGGAAACTGAACATCTAACGAATAGAAATAATTCTAACCAACTTCCTCTAACTTCAAGCTCACATGCCGTCAACAACATAACTGACATTAACAAAGAGGTTTTACTGACGACTATACAACTACGAGTAAAAACTATAGATGGAAACTATGTAACACTTCGGGGCCTACTTGACCAGGGCTCTCAAGTAAGCCTAATTACTGAGGATGCTGCACAGCGACTCAGGTTAAAACGTAAAAAACTGAGTGTGGTCGTATCTGGAATCGGATCGCTGTTGGGAAACTATAAGGGAGCGGTGAACTTAGAATGCAAGTCAATCCATACTGACTACACGCTCCACATCGAAGCTTTAGTATTGAAGAAACTAATAAACAACTTACCAAACACTACATTTTCCCTGGACAACTGGGATTACCTGGAAAACTTAAAACTCGCCGACCCTAACTTGAACACCTCGGGCCCAGTTGATCTATTGCTGGTTGTGAACACTTATTGTCAACACTTATTTGTAAGCGTGAAAAAATGGCACAATGTGAAACCTATATTAGTGACTGGCTTAAGAAATGATGTAAATAAACCTGGAATGACATATAAAAGGAGAAAAAGGATGCCTAAATCAAAGTGGACAAATTACTTCTGTGAATGGATTCGGCGTCACACAACTAATCGTTGTATTTGGATTTTTAAAATAGCTCTGTGACTGATGATTATCATATGAAATGCACCGGTAAATGTAAGGAATGCAACGGTAAAATTAATATCACAACTACAGGGAATTGTCACATGTTCATTTGAAAGTATCGATACAAATTTAATTCATAGATCAAAACTAAAAATGTCTTCCCACAAAACAAAAGAATTAGCTTCCCAATTGCAAAACCAATTTCCTGTTGTTGTGAAAAATAAACTAATGAATGCTTCTATGGATGATTATGAACAATCTGAACCACCTTTTGTACCGAATTTGAAATCGTTGCAAAATATAAGAAACAAAGACGATAGTAAAAAACGTTACAACAAAATAGTTGTGTTGGCCTTATGGATTATGTCGTTTACAGAACCGTGGGTGAATGTCGTCAGAACGGTTTCTTTACAACCTTTTTTTGTACATTACTGGACCGAACTTCAGTTAAAGTTCTATAACAACATTGCAAAGAAGATATATACCATTTTAAGTATAGACGCAACCGGTTCCATTTTCAAACAAATTATTCCTCCTAATCCTACAGATGCTTAGGCTGCCTGTCCATTGAAGCGGAGCGAGCTTGCGGAGCGGTGAAACGGATAAATATTAACCAATAGGATTGCATAAAAACTCCGCTCAGCTGCAGTGTACAGAGATTGGTTAATCATATTGGTTAATATTTATCCGTTTCACCGCTCCGCAAGCTCGCTCCGCTTCAATGGACAGGCAGCCTTATAAAAGTAAACACTTGTTTTTGTATGTTGTGATGCTAAAGATTAAAGACAATTCTGTGCCACTTGCCCAAATGATTTCTGCATCACAAACTATAGATAATATTTGTCAATGGTTGAAGACATGGATCAGTAAAATGATTTCATTCAGTCATTTGCGATGACTCAGCCGCCATAATCGGAGCCGTTGTTAATGCGTTTACGAGATTTAAGACAACTCGAGAATTAATGATTAAACGAACTTACCTGTACGTGAAATCCATACTAATATCCATACTAATATTATAAATGCGAAAGTAACTCTGTCTGTCTGTCTGTCTGTCTGTCTGTCTGTCTGTCTGTCTGTCTGTCTGTCTGTCTGTCTGTTACTCTTTCACGCCTAAACGGCTCAACGGATTTTGATGAAATTTGGTATGGTGATAGATGATAACCTAGAAATGGTCATAGGCTATAAATAATCACGCCATCGTTCTTAGGGGGTAGGCAGTTGGCAGATAACTAAATTGATTTAGTGATTTGTAGTCGTTTTTGTTGGGACTTTTGCTCTTTCACGTCTAAACGGCTGAACGGATTTTAATGAAATTTAGTAAGGTAATAGTTGGTTATCTAAAAACGGTTGTACGATCAAATTGATCACGTCATCGTACTTAGGGGGTAGGAAGTAGGCAGAAAACTGAATTGAGTTAGTGATTTTTTTATGGTTTTTGCTGGGAGTTTTGTCTATCATGCCTAAACGGCTCAACGGATTTTGATGAAATTTAGTTAGCTGATAGATAGTAATCTAGAAAAGGATATGGCCTATTAATATTTATGCTATCGTACTTAAGGCGTAGGCAGTAGACAGAAAACTAGGTTAGTGATTTTTAATTGTTTGTTTTAAAAGTTTGCCTCATTCACGCCTTAACGTCTGAACGGAATTTTATAAGACTTGATTAATTTAAAGATAGGATCTTAGGCACGGACACAGGCTACTTTTTATGGCGGGAAAATACCTCATTCCCGCGGAAATCTAGATTTCGTGATCGTGTCAAGAAGCGCATGACGCCATAGCTACTGGAATGATTTCGATGTTTTTTTTTTAAACTGAGTGACCTCAAGTTAGTATTTGATCACTTTTCTAACTTAGAGGGTAGGTAGGCGCCATAATTTAGGGAATTTATGATAAAATTTTGATGCAACTGTCTTTATTAAACAGTTATATCTCATTCCTACAGGAACCTACACATAGCTATAGCTAGCTATCTATTAACATTAAAACTCTTTCTAGAATCACATTACGCCAATTAATTGATCTGATTTGTATAAGTTTTTTTATTCAACTGACTGTTACATTACATACAGATAAAATCTAATTACTTACACCACATAATTAATATAGTACTACATGACTAGCTACGCTTTAAACTTGAGGAGGTAATTCGATAGACATTTATACGAACCTTAAGCCCAGTAATCAATCATAGTAATAAGGTAATACTCATTTTAGACAAAGAAACGGATAGGTAATCAGTTCGTCAACGAAATTATAACACCTACACTTAGTTTGTTTACTATTTAACGAGGGAAAATAATCCTTACTAATATTATAAATGCGAAAGTAACTCTGTCTGTCTGTCTGTCTGTTACGCTTTCCCGCTTAAACCTCTCAACCGATTTTGATTAAATTTGGCACAGACAATCTTTAGACCCTGAGAAAGGACATAGGATACCTTTTATTGCGAAAAGAAGGGACGAAGAGATTGAAATAGGGGTTGAAAGTTTGTATGGGATATTTTAATTTTAAAATATAAATCCATGAAACTTTATATTTAAGCACTTGATAAAAAATAATTAAACATTTGTTCTAGCGTTGCTGAAATTTCGACCAGTGAGGGGGTGAAATGAGGGTTGAAAGTTTGTATGGGAGTTCGTCATTTTTGGGGATAAAACCACGAAACTTTATATTTAGGAACTTGATAAGAAATAAAAAAACAATTTGTTAAAGCGTTTTTGAAAATTCGATCTTTGAGGGGATGAAATAGGTGTTGAAATTTTTTATGAGGTTCGTCATTTTTCAAGATAAAAATATTAAATTTTGTGTTTAGGCACTAAATAACAAACAAAAAATCGTTTGTTCAAGCATTTTGAAATTTTTACCAGTATGGGGGTGAAATACGGGTTGAATGTTTGTATGGGTATTCGTCATTTTTGAAGATAAAACCATGAAACTTGGTACGTAGGTCTCTTAGGATGTGCAGAGTTTTTCAACAAACGGATTTTCCGAAATTCGAACGGAACGGAACGGATTCGGAACGGGAACTACGAAGCCAAACTTTTTGTATACAAAATATTAACCACTGAACCTAGGAACATGATATTTAGTAGTTTTGGGTGTATCAAGTTAAAAAAATTTGGCTTTTGTAGATAAAGTTCCTTTTAACGAATACTCTGCATCGCCACCACTGCCGTCGGTCGTCGTTCGTCGTCGCGCACATTCGCCGAAGTGTGGCGGCAGTCAACGGCGCTGTCTTGTGGTGGGGGAGCGCACGTGGTGTATACGTGGCCTGCTCGCGAGTGTCGAGTCCAAACAATTTCTACATTTTAACAAATAATAACAAAATAGCAAACGTTGTGTACAAAAAAGTTTTAAATTAGGTCATTTTAAAATATTTTTGCACACAACGTGACGCTGACCCCTGTAAGTGTCTTGGACATAAGGGACCGATAAATATTCCTAGGTAATTTCTGCCACTCAATGGAATACATAGGTACTTTATAACGACTGTAAACAGATATTTTTTATTTTTTTTAAATATACCTACTTACTCTCTTTTAATCACATGCTATACCGTTCCTTTTATATAATCTATACTTATAATAAATCTGTAGAGAGGTCAATTCTGTACATTAAATATTTTTTCAAAATAACTATCAGGGGATGATAAGTGGTCGATACTGATGCCAAAAATGCAATCAGTAAAATTTTTGTCTGTCTGTCTGTCTGTCTGTCTGTCTGTCTGTCTGTCTGTCTGTATGTTCCTTATAGAAACAAAAACTACTGGACGGATTTTAATGAAACTTGGTACAATTATTCTTCACACTCTTGGACAGGTTATAGTATACTTTTCATCACGCTACAATCAATAGGAGCAGAGTAGTGAAGGGAAATCCTTTTGTATGAAAAATCTAAACCACTCAAGTTAGACGTTTGAAATTTGGCATGCAGGTACCTTAGATACCGTAGAGGTACACTAAGAAAGGAATTCCCGAAATTCCCACGGGAACGGGAATTAGCGGGAAAATACTTTTGTATGAAAAATGTAAACCACTCAAGTTAGACGTTTGAAATTTGTCATGCAGGTACCTTAGGTACCGAGGAGGTGCATTAAGACAGGAATTCCCGAAATTCCCACGAGAACGGGAATTAGCGGGAAAATCCTTTTGTATGAAAAATCTAAGCCACTCAAGTTAGACGTTTGAAATTTGTCATGCAGGTACCTTAGGTACCGTGGAGGTGCACTAAGAAAGGCATTCCCGAAATTCCCACGGGAACGGGAATTAACGGGAAAATCCTTTTGTATGAAAAATCTAAACCATTCAAGTTACATGTTTGAAATTTGGCTCGCAGGTACCTTAGATACCGTAGAGGTGCACTAAGAAAGGAATTCCCGAAATTCTCATGGGAACGGGAATTAGCGGGAAAATCCTTTTGTATGAAAAATCTAAACCACTCAAGTTAGACGTTTGAAATTTGGCATGCAGGTACTTTAGTAAACTTAAAGCTTAGTTGCAACAGGATATTACAAAATTCCCACGGGAACGGTAGTTAGTGGGAAAAAACATTTGTATGAAAAAAATCAAATCTAAATAAAAGGAGAAACTGACTGACTCAGTGACTGACATATCAACGCACAGCCTGAACGGCTAAACGTAGGCATTTGAAATTTGGAAGGGACATAGCTTAGGTACCGTAGAGGTACACTAAGAAAGGAATTCCCGGAATTCCCACGGGAACGGAAATTAGCGGGAAAATCCTTTTGTATGAATAATCTAAACCGCTTAAGTTAGACGCTTGAAATTTGGCATGCAGGTACCTTAGTTAACTTAAAGCTTAGTTGCAACAGGTTATTGCAAAATTCCCACGGAAACGGGAGTTAACGGGAAAAAAACATTTGTATGAAAAAATCGAAACCGCGTAAGATAGATGTTTTCAATTCAATTAAATTATTTATTGCATTCCATGTAGTACAATGGGGTGTTACATAGGCATAGGAACTAAAACATGGACCCTGTAGGGCACAGCATAGTTGAAGGGAAGAGAGGAAGTGTGTATTAAAATTAAAACTCAATGAACAATCAATTAAAAAAAAAATCAATTCAATCAATTAATTCAATCTAGCATGCATGCATACCTTAGTAAATATAAAGTTTATTTTTGGCTGTAATATTTTGAAAAATGGGAGTTATTAGGAAAAAAATTGTATGAAAAAATCTAAACTGCATAAGTATGCACTCCCACACACACAAAGATCTCTCTCTTATATAACACGCCACGCGGACGAAGTCGCGGGCAAAAGCTAGTCCTTAATATTCAAATTAAAAGTACGCAGACGAAGTCGCGGGTACCAGCTAGTTCTATCATAATTATACGAAGGCTTCGTCCGAAAAGATTAGCATAACACTTGTAGTATCGCCTAGCAATCGCCTTTTTCACACTATATTTGAGAGTAGACTCACATTTTCGTTGTTTTGTTTTTTTTTTGTTAATGTGGGTACTTCCAAACACTCACTAGGAATTCCGGTCGGTAGTTGCTTCATTTAGTTTATAGCTACAATAAATATTACACGAGAAATTGGGGATATTGACATTACATGGGAGGGAGGGATGCTAATCTCTTCGGACAAAGCCTTCGTATAATTATGATAGAACTTCACGTACAGGTAAGTTCGTTTAATCATTAATATACTCGGCTTCGCCCTCTAGATTAGCATGACACTTGTAGACTTTTAGAGCCTTATAATGTCGTGAAATATTTGTGGTAAAAAAATTAGGAAATAAAATGCTTTTTATGTTGTAAGAAATACTTATAATGATCAATTTCTGATTGCGCTACTCATTACAGCTTCAGCTAAGGAAATGTTTCCTTCATCAATATTTAATGGCCTATTATAAAACCTATAAAATGTAATAGAGCTGTCGCTCCAGCCAGCAGTCCTTTTTATGATGTCAAGTGACACCAAGTCGATGGGCAGCGGAGGTGGCTGCATGCCTTGTACTGTGCGCACTGAACATCGAGACATCTATGCCACTCTCTTGAAGAGTACTTCGCACCCACCGGCTCAGTGTCTGTGTCGACACAGCTACATGTGGTTTTCGTAAACTCACAAAAAGTGATTTGAAATTTCTACGAAGGCTGGATGTTCTGGCTACGTATGCCACCAGTGTTCTCCCGGGGCAGATTTCGGGCTTCTCGTGAAAGAAAGGCAATTTTAAAATTGGCTGATTGGCACCTACTCTAGACGTTTTAATGAGTTCAGGAATTTTTATAATAACTTGGTCTGTTGTCACTGAGATATTATCTACGGAAATTTTGGTCATAGTCTGCATTCTATGTGCAGTTACTAACGCCAATAGAGTAATAGTTTTTTTAGAAATGATTTCTAAGGTTAAATCTTCGTTGGGATAATATTTTTGCAAGCAATTTAAAACTATAGAGGGGTCCCAAGTTGAATCATATTTTGGGAGAGGGGGACGCAGACGAAATATGCCCCGGAAGAATCGTTTGATTAATGCTTCATCTAGACCTATTTTTTCTCCTAATACTAACATTAACGCTGATCGACAGGCGTTAAGTGTACTATATTGAGCACCTCTTGAATACAAATCAGTTAAAAAACTAATTACGTCGGCAGTTGAGGCTTCATAACTATCAACATTATTCATCATACAATAATTATGCCATTTCTTTAAATACACTTCATATTGTTTCAATGAATTGGGCGACAGTGACGCCAACATAACATCTAACGCAGAGGAAGGCACGTTGCGTCTTGCAAACGCCTCCCGGACAAAATTGCGACTGCCAGGGTAAGTTTGGCATGGAAGTTGCGTCCACTGAAAAAATCAGAGAAAACTAAGTTTTCATTAGCTCTTAATAACAAAGGTTCAGATATAAGAATTTGTTTGAAAATGGGGTACCAGGGTTGCGTTTGCCATAGTGGTAAAACAACAATACCTTCAGCTCGGTCTGTTACTATCTTACGCAAAGTTTTCAGTACCATCGAAAAAGGTGGGAACGCATAAAAGAAGTAGTTTGTCAATGACACTGTGAATGCATTAACGGCGCAAGCTTCAGGATCACGATGCCAGGAAATAAATTTCTGACATTTACGATTAATCCTACTTGCGAATAGGTCTATCTCAGGATGGCCAAACTGAGAGACAATGCGTTCAAATGCTTCTTTTGTAAGTTCCCACTCTATGTCTGGATGGATACGCCGTGATTCAAAATCGGCCTCTGTGTTTTCCTCAGACCGTATGTAAGAAGCAAACACGAATAAATTTCTACGTTCGCACCACTGCCATATTTTTTTAGTAACCTGGGTGAGGTGTGGGTATTGAATACCTCCCATCCGATTAATATACGATATAGCGGTGGTATTATCAATACGTAACAATGTTTGGCAATTCTCTAGATTCTTTGCGTAGACTTTAAGTCCGAAAAAAGCAGCTAATATTTCCAAATAATTGATATGTTGACATTGCTCATGTTCGTTCCACATACCACTGGCTCTCCCGTCTTCGCAAGCGGCCCCCCACCCCGTTGTTGAGGCGTCAGAAAATATTTCCAAGTCAAACCTCTATTTAATTTTGTTCACCGAATGTTGAATAGCGCGATGCCACCACCTTAGATCGGGTAACGCGGTTGAGGGAATATACATATAACGTTCATAATTTTCGTGATGCTTCAAATTTAAATATTTGATACGCTCAAAAAATTTGCTGTATAGCCAGCCATATTTTATGGCTGGACATGCTGATATAAGAATGCCTACAAAACGTGCAAATTCTCTGATTTTACATCTTTTAACATGAAACATCTTTTCTATTTCAGTCTTTATTCGTTCGGCTTTATCCGAAGGCAGGCTGACATGGAAATTTTCTGAATCTATACGGTAACCGAGAAATACACATGATTTGCTCGGTACCTGGTAACTTTTTTGTTCATTTATAATGAATCCAAGAGCTAAGAGCAAACTTTTGGTTTGTGAGACGTTTTCCATACAATCTTCATAGGATTGTGCTATTAAAAGCCAATCATCTAAATAGACAGTTGAAGCGTAGCCTGCGGAACGCAAAATATGAGCGACAGGTTTCATCACTTTCGTAAATACATACGGTGCGGTACTGAGACCAAATGGCATCACATTTTTGTTGCTTTCAACTGTTGTTTTAAGTCTTGTTTGCGTTGAAAGAACATAATTACGTCTGGTTAGGGAGTCGTTATGCTGGCGTTCGCAAATAATACGACCGGTGTCAATGAGCAGCCGTAATAAATCCGGCTGTTTATCTTTAAGAGCAAGCACCATTGTAATGGCTTCTCCGAGAGACGACAATGCACAAGCTAAGAGTTTCTGCTGCATCTCGATCGCTTTGTTTCTTTTGACAACCCATTCTGTAAGAACAACTTTCATTTTTGGGTTGAGCGCTGGAGCATCTACCAGCTTACAGTTGATAGGTATTTTATGTTTATCAACTAACTCTTTTCTGAGCTCCCTGGCCAATCCTGTGGTCACATAATGTTCGAAACGTATGCCAACATCCTTCTGGATTTCTGGTCCATAACTCTCGCATTGTGTGGGATCCATTTCCAAGATCTCCATTAAGTCGAGATCTAACACATCTTGGGACTCATTTTCGGTCGCAGGTTCGATAGGCGTGAACACAGTGAGGGGCTCGACGCTAGCCGAAGGCGTGACGATGTACTCCGAGGATGCGCCGGCGGGTGACGCGGCACGTGCGGTGCTGCGGTCGCGGAGGGACGACGATGAGCGGTCGGCATAAAGCACACTGACGAGATCATCATCTAATACCGCGGCGCGTGAACTGGAAGCGACTGAGCTCTCATTTTGGCGGTCTGGAATAATATACCGCAGAATATTAAAAAGAAAGTACAGTTTCAAAAACTGAGAATTTATTTTACATATTTTTCATTTTTTTATGACTAAAAAAGTTATTCATGACATTGCACGATAGGTAACGATTTACACAGTCAATGAATACATAAATGATAAACTAAAATAAACAAATTTTAATAATATTTTATAAATTAAATCATAATCCATACTAATATTATAAATGCGAAAGTAACTCTGTCTGTCTGTCTGTCTGTCTGTCTGTCTGTCTGTCTGTCTGTTACTCTTTCACGCCTAAACGGCTCAACGGATTTTGATGAAATTTGGTATGGTGATAGATGATAACCTAGAAATGGTCATAGGCTATAAATAATCACGCCATCGTTCTTAGGGGGTAGGCAGTTGGCAGATAACTAAATTGATTTAGTGATTTGTAGTCGTTTTTGTTGGGACTTTTGCTCTTTCACGTCTAAACGGCTGAACGGATTTTAATGAAATTTAGTAAGGTAATAGTTGGTTATCTAAAAACGGTTGTACGATCAAATTGATCACGTCATCGTACTTAGGGGGTAGGAAGTAGGCAGAAAACTGAATTGAGTTAGTGATTTTTTTATGGTTTTTGCTGGGAGTTTTGTCTATCATGCCTAAACGGCTCAACGGATTTTGATGAAATTTAGTTAGCTGATAGATAGTAATCTAGAAAAGGATATGGCCTATTAATATTTATGCTATCGTACTTAAGGCGTAGGCAGTAGACAAAACTAGGTTAGTAATTTTTAATTGTTTGTTTTAAAAGTTTGCCTCATTCACGCCTTAACGTCTGAACGGAATTTTATAAGACTTGGTTAATTTAAAGATAGGATCTTAGGCACGGACACAGGCTACTTTTTATGGCGGGAAAATACCTCATTCCCGCGGAAATCTAGATTTCGTGATCGTGTCAACAAGCGCATGACGCCATAGCTACTGGAATGATTTCGATGTTTTTTTTTAAACTGAGTGACCTCAAGTTAGTATTTGATCACTTTTCTAACTTAGAGGGTAGGTAGGCGCCATAATTTAGGGAATTTATGATAAAATTTTGATGCAACTGTCTTTATTAAACAGTTATATCTCATTCCTACAGGAACCTACACATAGCTATAGCTAGCTATCTATTAACATTAAAACTCTTTCTAGAATCACATTACGCCAATTAATTGATCTGATTTGTATAAGTTTTTTTATTCAACTGACTGTTACATTACATACAGATAAAATCTAATTACTTACACCACATAATTAATATAGTACTACATGACTAGCTACGCTTTAAACTTGAGGAGGTAATTCGATAGACATTTATACGAACCTTAAGCCCAGTAATCAATCATAGTAATAAGGTAATACTCATTTTAGACAAAGAAACGGATAGGTAATCAGTTCGTCAACGAAATTATAACACCTACACTTAGTTTGTTTACTATTTAACGAGGGAAAATAATCCTTACTAATATTATAAATGCGAAAGTAACTCTGTCTGTCTGTCTGTCTGTTACGCTTTCCCGCTTAAACCTCTCAACCGATTTTGATTAAATTTGGCACAGACAATCTTTAGACCCTGAGAAAGGACATAGGATACCTTTTATTGCGAAAAGAAGGGACGAAGAGATTGAAATAGGGGTTGAAAGTTTGTATGGGATATTTTAATTTTAAAATATAAATCCATGAAACTTTATATTTAAGCACTTGATAAAAAATAATTAAACATTTGTTCTAGCGTTGCTGAAATTTCGACCAGTGAGGGGGTGAAATGAGGGTTGAAAGTTTGTATGGGAGTTCGTCATTTTTGGGGATAAAACCACGAAACTTTATATTTAGGAACTTGATAAGAAATAAAAAAACAATTTGTTAAAGCGTTTTTGAAAATTCGATCTTTGAGGGGATGAAATAGGTGTTGAAATTTTTTATGAGGTTCGTCATTTTTCAAGATAAAAATATTAAATTTTGTGTTTAGGCACTAAATAACAAACAAAAAATCGTTTGTTCAAGCATTTTGAAATTTTTACCAGTATGGGGGTGAAATACGGGTTGAATGTTTGTATGGGTATTCGTCATTTTTGAAGATAAAACCATGAAACTTGGTACGTAGGTCTCTTAGGATGTGCAGAGTTTTTCAACAAACGGATTTTCCGAAATTCGAACGGAACGGAACGGATTCGGAACGGGAACTACGAAGCCAAACTTTTTGTATACAAAATATTAACCACTGAACCTAGGAACATGATATTTAGTAGTTTTGGGTGTATCAAGTTAAAAAAATTTGGCTTTTGTAGATAAAGTTCCTTTTAACGAATACTCTGCATCGCCACCACTGCCGTCGGTCGTCGTTCGTCGTCGCGCACATTCGCCGAAGTGTGGCGGCAGTCAACGGCGCTGTCTTGTGGTGGGGGAGCGCACGTGGTGTATACGTGGCCTGCTCGCGAGTGTCGAGTCCAAACAATTTCTACATTTTAACAAATAATAACAAAATAGCAAACGTTGTGTACAAAAAAGTTTTAAATTAGGTCATTTTAAAATATTTTTGCACACAACGTGACGCTGACCCCTGTAAGTGTCTTGGACATAAGGGACCGATAAATATTCCTAGGTAATTTCTGCCACTCAATGGAATACATAGGTACTTTATAACGACTGTAAACAGATATTTTTTATTTTTTTTAAATATACCTACTTACTCTCTTTTAATCACATGCTATACCGTTCCTTTTATATAATCTATACTTATAATAAATCTGTAGAGAGGTCAATTCTGTACATTAAATATTTTTTCAAAATAACTATCAGGGGATGATAAGTGGTCGATACTGATGCCAAAAATGCAATCAGTAAAATTTTTGTCTGTCTGTCTGTCTGTCTGTCTGTCTGTCTGTCTGTCTGTCTGTCTGTCTGTATGTTCCTTATAGAAACAAAAACTACTGGACGGATTTTAATGAAACTTGGTACAATTATTCTTCACACTCTTGGACAGGTTATAGTATACTTTTCATCACGCTACAATCAATAGGAGCAGAGTAGTGAAGGGAAATCCTTTTGTATGAAAAATCTAAACCACTCAAGTTAGACGTTTGAAATTTGGCATGCAGGTACCTTAGATACCGTAGAGGTACACTAAGAAAGGAATTCCCGAAATTCCCACGGGAACGGGAATTAGCGGGAAAATACTTTTGTATGAAAAATGTAAACCACTCAAGTTAGACGTTTGAAATTTGTCATGCAGGTACCTTAGGTACCGAGGAGGTGCATTAAGACAGGAATTCCCGAAATTCCCACGAGAACGGGAATTAGCGGGAAAATCCTTTTGTATGAAAAATCTAAGCCACTCAAGTTAGACGTTTGAAATTTGTCATGCAGGTACCTTAGGTACCGTGGAGGTGCACTAAGAAAGGCATTCCCGAAATTCCCACGGGAACGGGAATTAACGGGAAAATCCTTTTGTATGAAAAATCTAAACCATTCAAGTTACATGTTTGAAATTTGGCTCGCAGGTACCTTAGATACCGTAGAGGTGCACTAAGAAAGGAATTCCCGAAATTCTCATGGGAACGGGAATTAGCGGGAAAATCCTTTTGTATGAAAAATCTAAACCACTCAAGTTAGACGTTTGAAATTTGGCATGCAGGTACTTTAGTAAACTTAAAGCTTAGTTGCAACAGGATATTACAAAATTCCCACGGGAACGGTAGTTAGCGGGAAAAAACATTTGTATGAAAAAAATCAAATCTAAATAAAAGGAGAAACTGACTGACTCAGTGACTGACATATCAACGCACAGCCTGAACGGCTAAACGTAGGCATTTGAAATTTGGAAGGGACATAGCTTAGGTACCGTAGAGGTACACTAAGAAAGGAATTCCCGGAATTCCCACGGGAACGGAAATTAGCGGGAAAATCCTTTTGTATGAAAAATCTAAACCGCTTAAGTTAGACGCTTGAAATTTGGCATGCAGGTACCTTAGTTAACTTAAAGCTTAGTTGCAACAGGTTATTGCAAAATTCCCACGGAAACGGGAGTTAACGGGAAAAAAACATTTGTATGAAAAAATCGAAACCGCGTAAGATAGATGTTTTCAATTCAATTAAATTATTTATTGCATTCCATGTAGTACAATGGGGTGTTACATAGGCATAGGAACTAAAACATGGACCCTGTAGGGCACAGCATAGTTGAAGGGAAGAGAGGAAGTGTGTATTATAATTAAAACTCAATGAACAATCAATTAAAAAAAAAAACAATTCAATCAATTAATTCAATCTAGCATGCATGCATACCTTAGTAAATATAAAGTTTATTTTTGGCTGTAATATTTTGAAAAATGGGAGTTATTAGGAAAAAAATTGTATGAAAAAATCTAAACTGCATAAGTATGCACTCCCACACACACAAAGATCTCTCTCTTATATAACACGCCACGCGGACGAAGTCGCGGGCAAAAGCTAGTAAACATATAAAACAATACTTAAAATAAAAGTGCAATAATATTGTTAAAATATAGTAAGTATAATAAATACAAGTTGTATCACTGACTAATAATTAAGTATGTTGTCCTCTCTACCAGTTGCAGTGCCCTTACCGGGTCCATGTTGATACTATAATACTTACCTCTGTATTTTTATAACACCACAATTTGTACGAACACATGGTCGCAATAAAACATTTCTATTTCTATTTCTATTTCTATTATGATAAAGAGATAGCCTCTAGAACTATCCACATTATCCATCGTTAGTATAGGCAGGTATTGGTAAGAAGTAGTCTCTGTAACTACTCACTAAATCCATACTCCATACTAATATTATAAATGCGAAAGTAACTCTGTCTGTCTGTCTGTCTGTCTGTTACTCTTTCACGCCTAAACGGCTCAACGGATTTTGATGAAATTTGGTATGGTGATAGATGATAACCTAGAAATGGTCATAGGCTATAAATAATCACGCCATCGTTCTTAGGGGGTAGGCAGTTGGCAGATAACTAAATTGATTTAGTGATTTGTAGTCGTTTTTGTTGGGACTTTTGCTCTTTCACGTCTAAACGGCTGAACGGATTTTAATGAAATTTAGTAAGGTAATAGTTGGTTATCTAAAAACGGTTGTACGATCAAATTGATCACGTCATCGTACTTAGGGGGTAGGAAGTAGGCAGAAAACTGAATTGAGTTAGTGATTTTTTTATGGTTTTTGCTGGGAGTTTTGTCTATCATGCCTAAACGGCTCAACGGATTTTGATGAAATTTAGTTAGCTGATAGATAGTAATCTAGAAAAGGATATGGCCTATTAATATTTATGCTATCGTACTTAAGGCGTAGGCAGTAGACAAAACTAGGTTAGTAATTTTTAATTGTTTGTTTTAAAAGTTTGCCTCATTCACGCCTTAACGTCTGAACGGAATTTTATAAGACTTGGTTAATTTAAAGATAGGATCTTAGGCACGGACACAGGCTACTTTTTATGGCGGGAAAATACCTCATTCCCGCGGAAATCTAGATTTCGTGATCGTGTCAACAAGCGCATGACGCCATAGCTACTGGAATGATTTCGATGTTTTTTTTTAAACTGAGTGACCTCAAGTTAGTATTTGATCACTTTTCTAACTTAGAGGGTAGGTAGGCGCCATAATTTAGGGAATTTATGATAAAATTTTGATGCAACTGTCTTTATTAAACAGTGTTAGAAGAAAGTGGACACACGGAAGGGGACATGACAGCTAGTCTATAAAAGGCAGCGCACGCCCGGCGCGCGCCCCATTCTGCGTTCGACACTCGTAGCGATCACATCTCCTAGACGTTGTTTATGTATTACTGGCTATGTAAATTCTATTTTGCTTAATAATTCTAATTGCTTAATTTATTTCTTTTTGTTAAAATTCATTATTAAATTAAACTCCAACTATTCTCCCTCGTTCGTTTTTTTTTAAATAATAAAGCTGGCCATCGCTAATATCAGAAGTGGGATAGGCTCCATAGCTTATCTTGCCTTTGGATAGAGCGAACAGCGTGATCTTTCATATTTTTAATTCTTTGTAAATAATGGCCGATCGTCCTCGACGCGGAAGAGGTAGGGTTAGGCCGGAAACCGAGGTTTCGGATCCCAATAGGGACATTCGTGAACAACTAGGTGTGATTCTGGCGCGAATCAACGCGCTAGAAAACTCCACGTGCAACGACCACGTGGCCCCATCACCGGAGCTTGCACGTGCTGACACAGCGCGCGCCGCCGGCGCCCGCCCGCTTGCGCTGGCAGATGCCAGCACGCCCGTGCCGCTGCTGACCCCTTCGATCGTGGTGGACGACTCTGTGGCGAGCACCTCCGCCGCCCTAGACGTGACGGACAGGATCATTGGAGCACTGAACACATTGACTAAAGTAAGATCCAACCATTATTACATTTCGAATTTTGATCCAAGTGTTAACGACATCGACTCATGGTGCGAGGAGGTTGAGAGAGCCCGCGAGATTAACTGTTGGGACGATAGTGAGTGCCTCGCTAGAATAGCAAACTGTTTACGGGGTGAAGCACGTGTGTGGTTGAACGAGTGGATCACTAGTGATCGAACTTGGACAAATTTCAAATTGGAATTTAAACCGTTGTGCTCCCGCCGGATCGATGTCGCTAACATTTTATACGATGTCATGAGCACGAATTCTGATGGTTATACTACGTACTCTGATTTTGCTAGACGTTCATTGTTACGTTTAAATATAGTGAAAGGTTTAAGTGACGACTTGATAGTTGCAATTATCGTGCGTGGAATTACCGACCCTCAGATTCGAGCTGCAGCGACCAATGCTCGATTACAACCAAAGGATCTTGTCGAGTTTTTTTCCTTATATACCAAACCCAAAGCCAGTGTGTCCCGTGATTCTGTGCGTCCGTCTCGTAGTAGGCACTTGGAAAGTAACGCGAGAAAGCGCGGTTATACAAATAAAACTCCGTCACGTGAGATAAAATGCTTTACGTGCGGAATGACTGGCCATATTCAAATAGCCTGTCCAAAACGACCAAAAGTCGACTTTCCGGCTAATAATAGTAGGAAAACAAACCAATCACAATCCGTTAAGTGTACGTTTTGCAAAAAATCCGGTCATGACGTCATAGATTGTTTTGCTAAACAACGATCGCAGGAGCGTAACAAAAATAACGTTAATTTCTGTCGCGAGTTAGAAGGCTCTCCGAGGGACAGGGATGTGACCACTGCAGTCGTGCAGGGCATACCTACGGATGTACTCATAGATAGCGGCTCGCGTGTATCACTGATTTCAGAATCGGTTGTCAATCACTTTAGTTGTGCGCGTATACCGACCCATCAAGTTCTGCGAGGGATAGGTAATCAAAACATCGAATGTACGAGCTATGTTACTCTCGTTGTAGAATTTACGGATATCTCGTTAGAGGTAGACTTACTTGTTGTGCCGGTAGGTTGTATAAACGTGCCTGTTTTAATCGGAACCGACGTGTTAAATCGTGACGGCGTGGCGTATATACGCGTAAACAATGAGCAACGTATAACACGTGTGACCGGACGTACTCATCAGGCGCCCGTTTTGCTCGTACGGCCAGATGAGCAGTTACCTGTAAAAACGCCCCTTCAGGGTGCTGATCGGTGCAAGCTATTAAATCGAGGGTTGAAAGGCAAATGGGTTTAAGCGACATTTTGGGCGAAATTGACTTATATATATATTCGGAATCAGCGATTTTTTCCGCGTCGACTGATCTTGGTTTCAGATCAATCGAAGCTACTTTTTGGCGCTTCAACCAATTAGCACTTTGGGTACATTTTTAAAAACCCGTGTTTTAACCGACAAAAAATGCACAAAATTCTGGGCGGGTGGCATATCAGTCGTATTCCGGGATATGAGTCGGTCACATAAGCTGTTATGTCTTTTCATTTTCATGATTCGATGTCTGTTAAAGCGTTTTCCCTGACAGTGTTTTGTTATAGATAAGTCGGTTAAATCATTTGTCCTTAGACGAAACGAAAATAGATTTGGCGCTTAAATCTTTTTGCTTTAATCCAGATTTTATAAATATTGTCGCTTCAACCGTTTTGCCTTCGACAGTTTAAAAGTAAAATTGGCACTTGAACTGTTTTGCCTTTACCGAAAATATTCATTGAATTTGACTTCAGCTATTTATGCTACATTTTTTTAAATTTTTTGTCGTATAAAACAACTATCATTTTCTTTTGAAAGGACTTAAAACGTTTTTCCAAAACAAAAAAGAAATAATGTTAACATTTCAGTCATCGCAATTTTGTATGAAACCTTGTGCCCGCATCACTTCAACATATCAAAATAAGTATGGGCAGGTCCTGGTTGGGCGGTTCACACAGCTAAAAATTACGATTGGGAAGACCGGGAGTGTGCGTGTCATCATGTCACCCAGCCGTATCCGTTGATGGTGACTTCTATTTGTGTCTATCCCAAGTCGTTGTTGTGGTAAATTTTGACGTGGCTAGCGGAACCGAACTTCGAATTGAAGATCTGGTCACATGGCATACAATCAAGCTGGCCAGCCGAGTTTACCGTGTAATTGTAGGAAGGTTTCCGTTGAGTTTTCCGTATTTGGCGTCTTGGACTAAGATTTTCGAGGACTATATCACGCGCTATTCCAGGTTCAGACACACTCATCCCAACTATCAGTTGGCATGTTGAAAGCCACATGGTTGCGCTTGAGTACGTCTTTGTACCGCAGGTATTGTCCACCTTGTTTACAGTTCCTTCTAGACACCTCGAAATAGAAAACCTTTCTGTCATCCATTCGCATGACGTGACCGCACCATCGTAGGTGATGTTTTATGATGAGAGCTTCTATTCCGAATATGCCAGAACGACGTAATACTTCTGTTATTGGAAAACCATCTTGCCGCTTTATGCGAAGGATGGACCTTAGACATTTAAAGTGTTACATATCAAGTACGCCGCTGAGACTTTGTACACTAATATTTTAAGTTTTCCAAACCGCACCTGTTATCCGGGCTGGCAACTCCGATGACTTTGGAGTCATTTCATATTTGAGAACCCAAATATTTTAATTTTGAAACTTCCTCCAGCTCAGCGCCCTTTAAAGCAACATTGGAAGAAGCTACATCCCCGGAGCATCCTCTGGATGGTTATTTTAAAAGGGTTTTGCACAAAACTATAAATATTATGGTGTGTGACTTAATTGAATCGGCCATTCTTCGGCAAGTTTGGTTAACTGACGCATAGATGTGAGACGTGAGAGATCAAAAATGATCTTATTCATTTTAGCCTTAATTTCAATTAAGCTATAAATAAAAATTCCACAGAGTATCCCACTTATGCGTGATACAGAAGCGATATATAAAGAAAATAGACTAGGAACCATGGCTCCATGTGTTATGACATAGCCTTGTTTCGCGCCGTAGGTAACGACGAATAGCTCTGAAAAGTTACTTCTAAATCAAACTGTCGTCATCATGTCGTCATGATATTGTCGTATCAGGATAAGTCATAACTTTTCAGGACAATCTGTTTTCTTTAAAGCAATCCACAAGCCGCGTGAAGCCTCACGCAGCACATAACAAAGGCCGATATTGTTCAAGCCTTTTGGCCTGAATCTGTTTAATAACAAAACCGTACCCCCATATCTCTGTCCGGACAAAATCATCATTGGGTTTCCGGAAGTACCTTTTCTGCATCACGGGATAGAATAACGTTAAGGCTAAAATTTAATATCGATCGCCATCGACTCGCAAAGAGGAAGAAGGCTAAAATCATTCCAGCAGCTGACTCCCATATCTTCAGGATGAGTTTGTAGAACCAGTTATTAATGTGTAGGCATATTATACAGTTCAGATGGTATTTTTGATGTGTTGGTATTCGTCATCCTTCTTAGCGCAGTAAGAAGTTCTTCAAAGGTCGGGGGTGCCGCTAGATCTTAAGCGAAACCCCCGACCTTGTTGTAACAAACTCGACCGATATGTTGTAACAAACAAGTCAGTGGTATTACTATTGGGATTTAAGACATCGTTAAAATGTGTCCAAAGCGCTGCTAATAAGTCTTTCTGATCAGTGAGGCGTTGGGTCTTTTCCTTGTTGTAGATTGAAACTCTCTCTAAGTTTGTGGCCGAAAACAGTCTTGAAGCTGTCGAAAATCTACCGGAACTGTATTGATAGGAATCATAGAGCATAAGCATAGAGCTGAATTTCACAAGCTTATTCCACCTGGCATTTGTTTTTGAGACATATGGTGACAGAAAAGCCCGCCTGTAGTTCCCCACGAGCTGATTTTCACGTTAGAACCATCACACCAATCTTAGTTTTGCGGTCTGTTTTACCAACCAATAACTCGGTAGAGCAGAGCACAGCTATAAAAATGCTCGGCAAAGGAACACCATCTATTTATTATTATTATCATCTATATTATCTCATCGACAGATGTGTCTGCTGCGATGTCCGACGTATCTCGGCTTTAAAAGCATGATCGAGTTCTGTTATTGTTTGTCAACTTCGACGGTATCTTATGGCCAGCTCGAAGTGGAGGTCTTAGGCGCAAATGTAACAGAAATTTTGATCAAACAAGTCGCTGATCTATCCACCCCTGGCCGCCTCTTAATATGAGAGCAATCAGTACTTCACTGCAGTCTGTCCTAGTACCGCGTACGATCTAGTAGGAGCCAGTGCCTGGAACTTGCATCCAGCCGTAGTCTTAAATTTTTCAGTAAATCGGAAACAGGTTGTGATAGTGAGATTAAACTCAGCACAGAGTATAAGCATATTAAGACTTTTTCAAAGCTATTTGTTTCTTTTATTGCCCGCATTCAGTTGGTGACAGTCATCTGTCATCAGCCATCATACGCGGTTTACCATATACTTAAAAAGTCGAATTAAGCATGTGTAACAATCTTTATGGTTATATTCTAGATCCTGTATCTTAATGAAATCTATTTACTCATTATATCCGCCGTGATTTTTCATAATATTGTAAGGTACAAATATCTGTAAATGCCTTGCCCGACTAAAATCTCTCCCAGGAAAAACGGCTTAAGGACCGACTTTATTTCCGATCTTACTAATATTTGGATTTCATACAATTGAAATTAGTAGCGGATGGTCACTTAAGATATTTTCCTTCCCTGTCATATAACCTTTTATGGAGGTTAAGCTGATTTGCCTCTAGTCTTCTTTTTTTAAGAAGTCGTTTAACTCATTTAGCTTTAGTCAAACTAATAAGTGAGAGGTCTCTTAAAGCATTTTGCTTTTAGCCAATATTTGGCTCTAGTGGATATCAACCGTTTTTCCTTCAACTGTAATTTAGTTCAATTGAGGCATTTTGTATTAAGCGACTTCTAAAATCTATAACTAATGTGTTTTTCGAACCAAATAAATTACAGAATTGTGCAACGTTAAAATTTAAAATAATTCTTAGCAATTTGAACACTTTTGATTTAGTAGTTTTTTTTATATGAATTTTTTTCGAAAAAATAAAACTTTAAATGGCTCTCCTGTAAAGTTCACAAAATGTCGCTTAAACCCTTTTGCCTTTCAACCCTCGAAATATAATTTCTGAATTTAAAGATAACTTGGTAGAAGGTACTGCACTGACCACTGTTACTACAGGTAGCATGCACATCGAATTGAAAAGCGACACGCCTGTACATTATCGGCCTTATAAACTTTCTGCCGATGAGAAACTGAAAGTTCGTGAAATAATACAGGACTTGCTTAACAAGGGAATCGTACGTGAATCCGAATCTCCATACGCCAGTCCCATTATTCTTGTAAAGAAAAAGGATGGCAAGGATCGATTATGTGTGGACTATCGGGCACTTAATGCAATAACGGTCAAAGATCGCTATCCATTGCCGTTAATCGAAGACCATATCGACCGCTTAGGAAAAAGCAAATATTTCAGTTGTTTAGATATGGCTTCGGGATTCCATCAGATAGCACTAGACAGCGACTCTATCCCGAAAACTGGCTTCGTGACGCCCGAAGGGCATTACGAGTATTTAAAAATGCCTTTCGGCCTGTGTAATGCCCCCGTTGTGTATCAGCGTATCATTACCACTACTCTTAAGCCGTTGATTGAGCAAGGACGAGCTCTGGTATACGTCGACGATGTAATTTTGTTAGGCGATTCGGTAGATGAGGCCCTAAAAACACTTCACGAGGCCCTCCTCATATTAACGTCAGCGGGTTTCTCGATAAACTTGCGAAAAAGTACTTTCGTAGCCACGGAGGTAGAGTACCTAGGTCGTAAGATCTCACAGGGTCAGGTTAAACCGAGCGACTTAAAAATAAAAGCTCTGATTGACTCCCCCGTGCCCACGAACGTGAAACAAATCCGGCAACTGCTAGGGTTGGCTGGCTATTTTCGTCGGTACATTCCCAATTATGCCACGAAGACAGCGCCAATTGCTCTACTGACTAGGAAAGGGGTAGCGTTTAGATGGGGCAAGGACCAAGAAAATGCACGTCGATATTTAATAGAGTGTTTAACAAACGAGCCCGTGCTAGCCGTTTTCGACCCGTCATTGCCAACCGAGTTACATACCGACGCGAGTTCTATCGGTTATGGTGCGGTCCTCATTCAGGAGCACCCAGGGAAGAGGCGGCTGGTGGTCGCCTACTTTAGTAAGACCACGCAGGGTGCCGAACCTCGATACCACTCATACGAGCTCGAAACGCTTGCCGTCGTAAAATCACTTCAACATTTCCGTCATTATGTGTTAGGTATTCCTTTCAAAATAATAACCGACTGTAACGCGTTAAAATTAACGGAGCGGAAAAAAGATCTCATCCCACGTGTCGCGAGGTGGTGGATGTATATGCAGGATTTTAATTTTAATATGGAATATCGGAAGGGTGTTCTTATGCAACACGCAGACTTTTTGAGTCGGAATCCCGTGGACGTCCGTCAGATTACGAGGCCTAGAAATTGGGCTCAGATTGCACAGTCTGCCGACGAGGAAACTCGCGTTCTCATCGACAAAGTAAATAACAATGAGCTAGACTCGTCACGCTATGTTGTACGTAATGAAATGCTCTATTATAAATACACTCCCACCGGCGAAGACCCCAAATTGCTCTGTTATATACCCAAAGGTCAGCGTTTGAGTTTACTTAGACTGTTTCATGATCAACACAATCATATCGGGCAAGACAAAACCGCTGACCTCATTTTACAGCATTTCTGGTTCCCTGGACTTCGTACCTTCGTAAAAAAGTACATAGGCCATTGTATTATATGTCTCTCTTCAAAGAAGGTACCTAGAGCACCACACCAACCTATTTCCTCCTGGCGCAAACCCGAAATCCCATTTAATACGGTACATGTGGATGTTTTAGGCCCATTGCCCGACTCGAAGGGATTTAAACATACCCTTATACTTGTTGACGCATACTCTAAGTACTGTCTTTTATATGCAATGAAAAAGCAGGACTCTGCTGAGTTGAAAAAAATATTTACGAATGCGATCTCCTTATTCGGTTCTCCTAAACTTATAGTTTGTGACAGGGGGCGCATGTTCGAAAGTTTAACGTTTCAAAAATGGGTAACCGACATGGGGTGTCAAACGCATTTCATAACACCCGAAATGCACAGGGAAAACGGACAGGTAGAGCGCTATTGCCGGACTTTGTTAAATATGTTACGTATTGAGGCCTCCAATGAAAACAGTCAATGGTCAGAGTCTCTTTGGCGATTGCAACTTACTTTGAATTGCACTAAACACAAAACTACGCAAACTTCACCCCTTCAATTACTTGTGGGTATAGAGGGCGCAACCCCTATAATCAGGTCCGTTATTCGTGACATTGCTATTGAAGACACGCATCCAAATCGAGAGGCAATACGCGAACTTCAACGCCAGCGGGCTTCCGACCTACTGGAGCAAAACAGACAAACACAGGACTTACGTGTAAATAGCGGTCGCAAGATCACCCGATCGTTTAATGTCAATGATATGGTTTTCGTTAATAAACATTCGCAGATGACAGGCAAGCTGGACTCTGGGATGCGAGGCCCGTATAGAGTTACTAAGGTCCTGCCCCACGGCCGTTACGAATTACGTTTGTTGGGTAACTCGTATGGCAAAACTACGCAGGCAGCCGTTGAGCACATGGTTGCCTGGCGAGGGGAGTGGACACCAGAGTCATGTGCTTCATTTTTTGAAAGTGAGTTCGACTATGTTGTTGTTTAGGTCTCTGCCTAACCCGATGGGAAATGGGCGTGATCTCATGTATGTATGTACATGTACGCGTCGAGCGCTGCTCCGCATGGTGATTGTATGTGTACGCGTTGAGCGCTGCTCCGCATGGTAGTTGTATGTGTACGCGTTGAGCGCTGCTCCGCATGGTGGTAGTACATGTACGCGTTGAGCGCTGCTCCGCATGATGGTAGTACATGTACGCGTTGAGCGCTGCTCCGCATGGTGGTTGTATGTGTACGCGTTGAGCGCTGCTCCGCATGATGGTAGTACATGTACGCGTTGAGCGCTGCTCCGCATGGTAGTTATATGTGTACGCGTTGAGCGCTGCTCCGCATGGTGGTAGTACATGTACGCGTTGAGCGCTGCTCCGCCAGAGACAAACTAAGTAGGTGCTACCGTAATGTTGAGCTAGGATCCATTATCGCTTACATGTAGTCGCTTACAGCGATTAGTATAATATGCACCTATTTCATTTCTAATACAAATATTTTATAATGCTTACAGCTATGGATAACGAAGATGATCAGCCAACTCAACCTCACGCGGGACCATCTATGGAACATGTCGTCCAGATAGAACACCAGCCGAGCAGAGTGGGCGAGGACGCCCACGTGTCAGGAGAGGCCGTGTTAGAAGAAAGTGGACACACGGAAGGGGACATGACAGCTAGTCTATAAAAGGCAGCGCACGCCCGGCGCGCGCCCCATTCTGCGTTCGACACTCGTAGCGATCACATCTCCTAGACGTTGTTTATGTATTACTGGCTATGTGTTGGAAATTATATTTTTTATCTATGGCAACTCAGCCGTAAAAAAAACTTCTTCTCTCTGCGACATTAAAAATGTATACGTGTGCTCTTTCGCAATAAATTTATTCAAGTGGATTCGCCGTATTTTATTGTGAAGAAAGCGATAAAAACTCTTCATAATTTGGTCCTTCGAGAGCCGGTGCAAGCGTTCCAGTGCGGAATTTCATCGCGAGTTAACAAAAATTAAAATTTTCGGCGGGCGGCGGTGGCAGGACGTTATACATTTCGTCAAGATTTCGTCTTGAATCCGACCGACTACGCTGCGAGAACGAGTCCAAAAGAATACGAACCAAGAAACCGTGAGTGCATACGCAAATATACTCAGAGGAAGTGCAAGAAGATATCCAGTGAGCTGCAAATTATTATTATTAGCTTCACTGCAAGAATTCTAGAAACATCTTTTTTTGCTACCTATCGGAAATCGGTAAGCTGAAACGAAACGCAAGAACTAGCAATAGTAACACTACACGATCGAAAAGTGAGTTCGGGGTGAGTTTCGATCTCACTCGCTCCACAAGCTTCATCGCAGGAGTGAGCGGGACGCAAGATCATCGGCCTTCGGACATCTCGTTCGATACGAAAAATCGTTCGCGTGTATTGTTTATGGTTTTATTTTTTTTATAGCGTAGCGTTGTTCGTTCTTTTTCATATTTTATCCGCCATTACGTTTGTACATTTTACATTCAACGAAAAAATAATTGTTTGTAACGAAATTACTAACGTAGCGATATATTTACAAGTAAAAATAAGTTTAAAGTTTTGTAAACATGGCAGAGGAGAAGGAGAAAGAGAAATTAAGCACACTTGTTGCCAAACGTGGATACATAAAAGGTACGCTTACACGAATTCATAAATTTGTTACAGATTCCCATGAATTGTCTGTTGTATCTTCGAAATCACAATTAGAAGCCAAACTAAATCATTTAGTAAACACATTTACTCAGTACGAAAACCTCAATTGCCAAATTTCAGTTCTCAACCAAAATGATATCGAGGATTTTGGAAAAGTCGAGGAAATATTTTACTTTTCCAAGGCCATGTTACTTGACGAAATTGAAAAACGCAACAAGAACGACTCCTCTTCTACTCCTCCGCCAAGTACATCCAGCGTAAACGACAGGAAACTCAAACTTCCTGCAATAAACATAGAAATATTTGATGGTAAGTCCTGTGCAAAATATGTAACATTCATAAACCTATTTAACTCGTTAATTGATAGTGATCTTAAGCTAGATAACATACAGAAGCTTCATTATCTCCGAACATATTTAAAAGACGAAGCATTTAACATCATAAGTGAACTACCGTTGACGCAAACCAGTTACTTGGAAGCCCTCAAATTATTAAAAGAACGCTATTATAACAGGCACAAAATTATCAATGAACATGTGTCATTATTATTAGATTTGCCCACGTTAGGGAGGGGTAGCAATGTTAGAGATTTTGTATCACAAATTAAACAGACGCTCGCAGCTTTGAAAAACTTAAACATTAACGTTGAGTCATGGGATCCTATCCTAACTATTATTTTATTACGCAAATTAGATGGATTCACATCCCGCGCCTTCCAACTCGAAAGGGAGATTGGGAAGGAGCCAACAGTTGCCGAATTGTTAGCATTCCTCGAGAAACGAGCTCTAGCTGCAGAAAATTCTCCGGCAACTGCAAGCAATTGGAAGCCTGCTTCAAGACTGGCAGTCAACATAGCAGTCCAGGGATCATCCTGCAAGAAATGTAAGTCGACTGCACATAAATTATATAGTTGCAAAAGTTTTCAACTACTGCCATCAGCAGAGCGAATACAATTTGTCAAAGACAATAATTTATGCAATGTTTGTTTAAACAAACACAATGGGAGATGCAAGTTTCACTTCAGGTGCAATCTTTGCAAGAATGACCATAATACATTGGTGCATCCTGAAGTCATTTCCACACCAGTAACATTATTTTCCAATGTCAATAATAATGTGTTGCTCCCTACAGCACAGGTGAAGCTGTTCACAAAGGACAACAGAGAAGTACATGTAAAGGCAATACTTGACTCCGGGTCACAAGCATCCCTAGTCACAAGCAAAGTTATTGATGTACTAAAATTGACCCCCATGCAATCTGACACCAATATCGTGGGAGTCACAAATTCAATTAATAATGTCAAATATTCCATACCTCTGGAAGTGTCATCACTGGTATCAGATTTTAAAACCACAGTAAATTTTCATGTTGTTGACAAAATTACTTGCAAGTTGCCCCAACAACCCATAGACTTGACAAAATTAAAGATTCCCCCTGGTGTACAACTGGCTGACAAAACATTTAATGCGCCATCCGAGATAAACATGCTGATGGGTGCTGATGTGTTTTTCCAGGTGCTCCTGCCATCTACTCCGACGACGAGCACACAGCCGCCGAGCCAGCCCTCGTACCAGCCATCGAGGCAGCCGTCGTGTCAGCCGCTGAACCAGCCATCGTGCCAGCCGCCGCCGAGCCAATCGCAGCAGCATGAGCAAAAAGATTCAGCCTTACCTATAATTACTAACACCAGGTTTGGTCATATAGTGGGGGGTGCTTTACCAATATTCAACAAGAGTAAAAACAATGCTAATTGCAATATAATATCATTGCATTGTCACACATGCGATAACGATATCAGTGAGCTAAATGAAAATATAAAAAACTTCTGGAAATTAGAGGATGTTCCCCAAATACTAAGTGACAAATGCAGTGAATCAGAGCAAGCTGAATTAATTTTTTCTAACTCTGTAAAACTTGAAAATAATAAGTTTCAAGTTGATATTCCATTAAAAGTAAACCTTAATGAGGTCAATCACACCTTAGGTAGCTCTTTTGATCTTGCATTATTTAGATTTCTTAGCTTAGAAAAAAGGCTACACAAAAATATTAATTTACTAACTCAATATCAAAATTTCATTGATGAATACATTGACTTAGGCCAAGCGCACTATGTTGATATTAATTCATACGATTTTTCTAAAGACCCTGTATATTTTCTCCCTCACCACCCAGTGGTAAAGGAGGCAAGCAAGAGTACACCCATGAGAGTAGTTTTCAATGGCTCCATGCGAACAAATAAAGGTGTATCATTAAATGACATACAGCTTAATGGGCCTAAAGTTCAGCGTGATCTTTTTGACATATTAATGTTGTTTAGATTTGGAGAATACATGGTTACTACAGACATCAGGCGCATGTTTAGGAACATTAATATAAATCCTGCACATAAACCACTTCAAAACATACTGTGGCGAAATAACTTGCATGAGGAAATTCGGTGTATATGCTTAGATACTGTTACTTATGGTTTAAAAAGCTCGAGCTATCTCGCGACACGGTGCTTACTTGAGTTAGCTAATAGGTTTGAGCATGAACTCCCTCTAGCTTCTTTTGTTATTAGAAACTGTACATATATAGATGATGTGCTATATAGCAATTCAAACTTAGATATTTTAATTGAAACCAAAAGACAGTTGTGTGCAATGTTAAAGTATGGAAGCTTAGAAGCTCATAAGTGGTCTTCAAATCAAGCCAGTGTTCTGTCAGATATACCAATTGAAAAACAACATTTTGATAGTTTAGATTTTGAACAAGATTGTAATTTTAATATGAAAACTTTAGGTTTGCAAATGAACTTGAAACAAGATTCTTTCACTATTTCAAGTCCTGATAATTCGTCATCAGAAAATATCACAAAAAGCACGGTCTTAAGTTGTATCGCGCGGTTCTATGATCCCCTAGGTTTTGCTAGTCCGATTATAATTAAGGCTAAGGCTATTATGCAAAGATTATGGGAAGACAAGTTAGATTGGAATGCTCCTGCACCCAAAGAAATTGTTCATGACTGGCTACAATTTTCTAACAACTTAGCTAGCATGCAACCTATTCATTTAGATAGAAATATACCAATACCAGAGACAGCTGTTGCAGTACAACTCATTGGGTTCGCCGATGCGTCCTCCACTACTGGCTACGGGTGCTGTCTATACTTACGTGTGGTGGACACAACAGGTAATGCAAAACTTTTCTTACTCTGCTCCAAGTCACGAATAAACCCACGCGCAAAGCCACTCACCGTCCCCAGGCTCGAACTGCATGCAGCACTGTTGTTGGCGAAGCTTGTTTCTAAGGTATATGATACACTTCATATAAAAATAAAAATTGACAATGTTTATCTGCACAGTGATTCGAAAATCGTGCTCGCTTGGATCGAGACAGATTTAACAAGGCTTCAGGCTTATATTTCAAACAGAGTGAGAGCAATTAAGGAGTTAACAGGTAACTGGAAATGGCTGTACGTACAGTCACGAGACAATCCCGCTGACCTCATCAGTCGTGGTGTGGATCCGCAAGTACTTCCCGGCTGCGCCCTCTGGTGGAATGGTCCGACCTTCCTGCAAGAAAGGGAGTATCAATTTGAAAACAATAATGTATACTTACCTTTAGAAAACTTACCTGAAGTGAAGACTGCTCCTTCCTCTGCGTCCCCCGCTGATGTAGTCCTTCTCACTGTAAAAGAAAATGAGTTCCTGCGATCCTTTATTAACAGGTACTCAGATATTAATAAAATGACACGTATCATGGCGTACATTCTTAGATATCGTGATAATCTCCGATTAAAGGTAAAAGATAAAAATATTACATTTGAAAAAAGACATCTTTCTACACAAGAATTACAAAGGGCATTAATTGAGATTATCAAATACGATCAGAGTATTCATTTTCATAATGAGATTAATTCATTACAACTGCAAAAAGAGGTAAGTGGTTCTTTAAAGTCCTTACATCCATTTTTAGACAACGAGAATCTTTTAAGAGTAGGCGGAAGGCTTCATAACTCCGATATTAGTTATGCACAGAAACACCCTATCATTTTAGTGAAGGGCTCTATTATTACCGAATTGATAATTCGTAGCGAACATGCTAGGCTGTTACACGCTGGTCCCAAATTGTTGTTATCAAGCCTTAACCAAAAGTATTGGATTGTAAACGGCATAAGAGAGGTAAAAAAGGTAACACACAAGTGCATCACTTGTTTCAAGTTAAAAGCGTTAGCATCTAAACAATTGATGGGATCTTTGCCGAGTGATAGAGTTGTTCGTCCCTTGCGAGCATTTCAAAAGGTAGGATTAGATTTTACTGGAAGTATTGAGGTTAAACAGTCGCGAATTAGACGTTCTGTCATAGGAAAAGGCTATATTCTTGTATTCGTCTGCTTTAGCACCAAAGCTGTGCACCTTGAGCTAGCTTCTGATCTCACCACTGCTACCTTTCTCGCGTGTTTTAAGAGGTTCATATCTCGAAGGGGCTTACCAAGTGACTGTTATTGCGATAACGCTAGTACATTTCGCTGCGCAAGTTCTCAGTTGAACGATTTATACAAACTCTTAGGCTCGCAAAATCATCAAATGCAAGTTAATAATTTTGCAGCACAGAATCAGATCAACTTTCATTTTATTCCATCATACTCGCCTGTATTTGGTGGTTTATGGGAAGCCGCTGTTAAGAGTACAAAATATCATTTGAAACGCATAGTTCAAAATAGTTTATTAACCTACGAGGAACTAAACACTGTATTAGTACAAATTGAGGCAGTACTCAATTCGAGACCTCTGTTACCAATGACTTCTAATCCCGATGACTTCACATATTTAACCCCGGGACATTTTTTAATAGGCACGTCATTAATGACATACCCTGATCATGATGTAAGTAATAAACCTGTAAACAAATTAAAAATGTGGAATGTATGTAACAATATGGTGCAATCCTTTTGGAAAATATGGTACAAACACTACTTAAATGTCTTGCAGTCTAGGCCAAAATGGCAAACAGCTAAGAGCAATATTACGATTGGTTCTCTTGTACTTTTAGTTGAGAATAATTCTCCTCCCTTGAATTGGCCTATGGCTCGTGTTACACAGATTTTCCCTGGCAAAGATAATCATGTTCGGGCATTTGAAGTGATGACTCCGAATAGAAAGAAACACATTAGGTCTGTAACTAAAGTGTGTATTTTACCATTAGATTAAGAATATGTTCCTACAATTAATTACTAAAGTTAGAATAAGATTGTGTTATTTTTTACTATTATAAAACCTAAGATAATTAATCTTTCATACATACTTAGATTCTTTGATACAATGTAAATACAAACATATTCCATTATCTTTAGTATGTACAATTTGAAAACTTTCTTAGTTACATATAATTATACTTACAGTTACAAGGTATACTTAGTTACAAATAGTATAACTTAAAAATAGTTATAAAGTAAGGTAAAAAGTAAAACTTTGTTTTAAGTTAATAAATACTTTAGTTGTCATTCATGCTGGGATTACAATAGTGATAAAATGTAAACTTTTCACATTTATATGTGCTATAATACTTAATTATTATTGTTTCCTTGCTAGGCCCCCAGCATGTTGGAAATTATATTTTTTATCTATGGCAACTCAGCCGTAAAAAAAACTTCTTCTCTCTGCGACATTAAAAATGTATACGTGTGCTCTTTCGCAATAAATTTATTCAAGTGGATTCGCCGTATTTTATTGTGAAGAAAGCGATAAAAACTCTTCACTATGTAAATTCTATTTTGCTTAATAATTCTAATTGCTTAATTTATTTCTTTTTGTTAAAATTCATTATTAAATTAAACTCCAACTATTCTCCCTCGTTCGTTTTTTTTTAAATAATAAAGCTGGCCATCGCTAATAACAGTTATATCTCATTCCTACAGGAACCTACACATAGCTATAGCTAGCTATCTATTAACATTAAAACTCTTTCTAGAATCACATTACGCCAATTAATTGATCTGATTTGTATAAGTTTTTTTATTCAACTGACTGTTACATTACATACAGATAAAATCTAATTACTTACACCACATAATTAATATAGTACTACATGACTAGCTACGCTTTAAACTTGAGGAGGTAATTCGATAGACATTTATACGAACTTTAAGCCCAATCAATCAATCAATCAATCATAGTAATAAGGTAATACTCATTTTAGACAAAGAAACGGATAGGTAATCAGTTCGTCAACGAAATTATAACACCTACACTTTGTTTACTATTTAACGAGGGAAAATAATCCTTACTAATATTATAAATGCGAAAGTAACTCTGTCTGTCTGTCTGTCTGTTACGCTTTCCCGCTTAAACCTCTCAACCGATTTTGATTAAATTTGGCACAGACAATCTTTAGACCCTGAGAAAGAAAATAGGATACCTTTTATTGCGAAAAGAAGGGACGAAGAGATTGAAATAGGGGTTGAAAGTTTGTATGGGATATTTTAATTTTAAAATATAAATCCATGAAACTTTATATTTAAGCACTTGATAAAAAATAATTAAACATTTGTTCTAGCGTTGCTGAAATTTCGACCAGTGAGGGGGTGAAATGAGGGTTGAAAGTTTGTATGGGAGTTCGTCATTTTTGGGGATAAAACCACGAAACTTTATATTTAGGAACTTGATAAGAAATAAAAAAACAATTTGTTAAAGCGTTTTTGAAAATTCGATCTTTGAGGGGATGAAATAGGTGTTGAAATTTTTTATGAGGTTCGTCATTTTTCAAGATAAAAATATTAAATTTTGTGTTTAGGCACTAAATAACAAACAAAAAATCGTTTGTTCAAGCATTTTGAAATTTTTACCAGTATGGGGGTGAAATACGGGTTGAATGTTTGTATGGGTATTCGTCATTTTTGAAGATAAAACCATGAAACTTGGTACGTAGGTCTCTTAGGATGTGCAGAGTTTTTCAACAAACTGATTTTCCGAAATTCGAACGGAACGGAACGGATTCGGAACGGGAACTACGAAGCCAAACTTTTTGTATACAAAATATTAACCACTGAACCTAGGAACATGATATTTAGTAGTTTTGGGTGTATCAAGTTAAAAAAATTTGGCTTTTGTAGATAAAGTTCCTTTTAACGAATACTCTGCATCGCCGCCACTGCCGTCGGTCGTCGTTCGTCGTCGCGCACATTCGCCGAAGTGTGGCGGCAGTCAACGGCGCTGTCTTGTGGTGGGGGAGCGCACGTGGTGTATACGTGGCCTGCTCGCGAGTGTCGAGTTCAAACAATTTCTACATTTTAACAAATAATAACAAAATAGCAAACGTTGTGTACAGAAAAGTTTTAAATTAGGTCATTTTAAAATATTTTTGTACACAACGTGACGCTGACCCCTGTAAGTGTCTTGGACATAAGGGACCGATAAATATTCCTAGGTAATTTCTGCCACTCAATGGAATACATAGGTACTTTATAACGACTGTTAACAGATATTTTTTTTTTAAATATACCTACTTACTCTCTTTTAATCACATGCTATACCGTTCCTTTTATATAATCCTTAATATTCAAATTAAAAGTACGCAGACGAAGTCGCGGGTACCAGCTAGTACCATATAAATTGCCTATCTCGTTAAGATAAGAAACGAGTATATTTTATAAAGAGATAGCCCCTAGAACTATCCACATTATCTAGAATAATAATAACATCGGTTATAGAAACAATCCCTCGAATTGCTCACGAAACCGTTTAATTGTTAAAATAAGTGCTAACCTCCTGGTGTAGACCGACGGGCACGACGGGCAGGCGGCGGCTGCATTGACTCATGCTCCGACACGCTCGAAGACGATAAAACACGCACTCGTTTTCTTCTTGATTGGGATTTTTCTAACATCCGTATTCGTTTTGACAATTCCTTTATACTATTTGATGACATTTTTAAAATAAAATAATATTACTTTTAATTTATTTTACAACTGACGTGCGAAAAGGCTGAGCACTAGCACACGAATGAAGCAACTACCGACCGGAATTCCTAGTGAGTGTTTGGAAGTACCCACATTAACAAAAAAAAAAAACAAAACAACGAAAATGTGAGTCTACTCTCAAATATAGTGTGAAAAAGGCGATTGCTAGGCGATACTACAAGTGTTATGCTAATCTAGAGGACGAAGCCGAGTATAATATGTATCACATTGCTTTAATGTACTGGACCAGAGAGAACGTTGTAATATTACCTGTCTTTTGAGATTGGATACATCACACTTCGTGAAAACTTTGTATCGTCTACACTGTTTCAAATTAGTAGATAAACGTGTCAAGTCGTTCTATAACAGATATCTGTTGAGATTGAAAAGCTGTACAAATTTTGAGGAAGCAAAAATTATAATGAAAAATTTAATTATAGTGGCACTACAGAAATATGATAGAAATAATAAGGATGGTAGCAAAAGCAAATGTGATAATGCTCGCGATATATTAACATCTTTTGGAGTGACAAATGATGAATCGGTTGCCATTGATTACGGTGATAAAAATGACGTGATTGAAACCAATGAAATGGATGAAAGCTTTGTGAACACCTTTACAACATGGTTCGATGCAGTTGTTGATACTGAAACCGTTCACTCTGATTTATGTGATAAAACAGACTATGAAAATATATACTACTAGCTGGTACCCGCGACTTCGTCTGCGTACTTTTAATTTGAATATTAAGGATTATATAAAAGGAACGGTATAGCATGTGATTAAAAGAGAGTAAGTAGGTATATTTAAAAAAAAAAAAATATCTGTTAACAGTCGTTATAAAGTACCTATGTATTCCATTGAGTGGCAGAAATTACCTAGGAATATTTATCGGTCCCTTATGTCCAAGACACTTACAGGGGTCAGCGTCACGTTGTGTACAAAAATATTTTAAAATGACCTAATTTAAAACTTTTCTGTACACAACGTTTGCTATTATGTTATTATTTGTTAAAATGTAGAAATTGTTTGGACTCGACACTCGCGAGCAGGCCACGTATACACCACGTGCGCTCCCCCACCACAAGACAGCGCCGTTGACTGCCGCCACACTTCGGCGAATGTGCGCGACGACGAACGACGACCGACGGCAGTGGCGGCGATGCAGAGTATTCGTTAAAAGGAACTTTATCTACAAAAGCCAAATTTTTTTAACTTGATACACCCAAAACTACTAAATATCATGTTCCTAGGTTCAGTGGTTAATATTTTGTATACAAAAAGTTTGGCTTCGTAGTTCCCGTTCCGAATCCGTTCCGTTCCGTTCGAATTTCGGAAAATCCGTTTGTTGAAAAACTCTGCACATCCTAAGAGACCTACGTACCAAGTTTCATGGTTTTATCTTCAAAAATGACGAATACCCATACAAACATTCAACCCGTATTTCACCCCCATACTGGTAAAAATTTCAAAATGCTTGAACAAACGATTTTTTGTTTGTTATTTAGTGCCTAAACACAAAATTAAATATTTTTATCTTGAAAAATGACGAACCTCATAAAAAATTTTAACACCTATTTCATCCCCTCAAAGATCGAATTTTCAAAAACGCTTTAACAAATTGTTTTTTTATTTCTTATCAAGTTCCTAAATATAAAGTTTCGTGGTTTTATCCCCAAAAATGACGAACCCCCATACAAACTTTCAACCCTCATTTCACCCCCTCACTGGTCGAAATTTCAGCAACGCTAGAACAAATGTTTAATTATTTTTTATCAAGTGCTTAAATATAAAGTTTCATGGATTTATATTTTAAAATTAAAATATCCCATACAAACTTTCAACCCCTATTTCAATCTCTTCGTCCCTTCTTTTCGCAATAAAAGGTATCCTATTTTCTTTCTCAGGGTCTAAAGATTGTCTGTGCCAAATTTAATCAAAATCGGTTGAGAGGTTTAAGCGGGAAAGCGTAACAGACAGACAGACAGACAGAGTTACTTTCGCATTTATAATATTAGTAAGGATTATTTTCCCTCGTTAAATAGTAAACAAACTAAGTGTAGGTGTTATAATTTCGTTGACGAACTGATTACCTATCCGTTTCTTTGTCTAAAATGAGTATTACCTTATTACTATGATTGATTACTGGGCTTAAAGTTCGTATAAATGTCTATCGAATTACCTCCTCAAGTTTAAAGCGTAGCTAGTCATGTAGTACTATATTAATTATGTGGTGTAAGTAATTAGATTTTATCTGTATGTAATGTAACAGTCAGTTGAATAAAAAAACTTATACAAATCAGATCAATTAATTGGCGTAATGTGATTCTAGAAAGAGTTTTAATGTTAATAGATAGCTAGCTATAGCTATGTGTAGGTTCCTGTAGGAATGAGATATAACTGTTTAATAAAGACACTTGCATCAAAATTTTATCATAAATTCCCTAAATTATGGCGCCTACCTACCCTCTAAGTTAGAAAAGTGATCAAATACTAACTTGAGGTCACTCAGTTTAAAAAAAAACATCGAAATCATTCCAGTAGCTATGGCGTCATGCGCTTGTTGACACGATCACGAAATCTAGATTTCCGCGGGAATGAGGTATTTTCCCGCCATAAAAAGTAGCCTGTGTCCGTGCCTAAGATCCTATCTTTAAATTAATCAAGTCTTATAAAATTCCGTTCAAACGTTAAGGCGTGAATGAGGCAAACTTTTAAAACAAACAATTAAAAATCACTAACCTAGTTTTGTCTACTGCCTACGCCTTAAGTACGATAGCATAAATATTAATAGGCCATATCCTTTTCTAGATTACTATCTATCAGCTAACTAAATTTCATCAAAATCCGTTGAGCCGTTTAGGCATGATAGACAAAACTCCCAGCAAAAACCATAAAAAAATCACTAACTCAATTCAGTTTTCTGCCTACTTCCTACCCCCTAAGTACGATGACGTGATCAATTTGATCGTACAACCGTTTTTAGATAACCAACTATTACCTTACTAAATTTCATTAAAATCCGTTCAGCCGTTTAGACGTGAAAGAGCAAAAGTCCCAACAAAAACGACTACAAATCACTAAATCAATTTAGTTATCTGCCAACTGCCTACCCCCTAAGAACGATGGCGTGATTATTTATAGCCTATGACCATTTCTAGGTTATCATCTATCACCATACCAAATTTCATCAAAATCCGTTGAGCCGTTTAGGCGTGAAAGAGTAACAGACAGACAGACAGACAGACAGACAGACAGACAGACAGAGTTACTTTCGCATTTATAATATAAGTATGGAATATGGAATTAGTATGGATTTACCAAATTTTGTGACATGTTTCCGAAAACTTGTACTCAGAATACCTCTTTGGTCAAACATAATGTTTCCCCACATTCGAAACTCATCTATGTCATCAGATGTTGCCAGTAGCAGTAATGTAGAAAGCTACTTTAAAAATGTTAAAACTTTACTGTTACATAGTAGAAGTGGATTAATGAGGGTAGATGACTTTGTCATGAAACATACAGAGTATTTAACGGGAGAATTGAAAGCAGCCAACAGTGCCAATTTGAAAGAAAAGGACATGAAAAATTTAGATAAAGACTCAAAAGAACCTATGATCCAAGAAGAAATTGATTTCATAAGTGAAGACTTTACTAAAGAATCTGTATTCAAAACCAATCCTAAGCTAGAAGAAAATTGGCGAAACAAAACAGAAAATCAAAAAACAAAAAGTTTACTAGAAAAAATAAAACCAACAACTAAAAAAAACGAAGTGGAATTTCTACCTAACGGAAATATTTGCACATCAGGTATAAAGAATGTAGTTGCAATGAACACATGTGCGTTTGATGCCATTCTCACCGCTTTGGTTGTTATTTGTCCTGATTACGTAAATATTGCTTTATATATTACTTCCTTGAATTCTGCGTTTTCAAGATTGGTTACTGCTTTGGTACATAAAGATGTTTCCGTAGACTGTTTAAAAAGTCGAACAGAAATCTTAAAAAAATATTATAAGTCCACAGTAAAAGGCAATCTTGAACTAATCGATTGCACTTGTAACGTTACTTTTGTGCTAGAAAAAAATTTTGTTGATTTCGTGTTCAGTGCCACTCTTTCCAAAGTTTGTTCCGACTGTGGAACGTGTACAACCAGGAAAATTTCGATTCTCCCTTTAAATTTATTAATATTATCAGATAGTGGTGTAACCTCGTTAAATGAATCGGCATCGTCAATGTTAGAAAGCGAAGTCACTGATTGCAGAAACGGTACGTGTACTGGAAAAGTAGGCACGGAATATGTAATTTCAGATAAATTATTTTTTTTCGAATTGGATCTAAGTGTACGTATATGCGATATTCCAAAAGAACTGCTGCTTTCCGATAAAATATTTGAGTTAGTAGCTGTAGTGGAATTCATTCCAAATACATTTGGCGGTGTAGGTCATTATAAGACCCATTGTCAACGACTTAACTTAAAATGGGAGTGTTACGACGATATGGCCCGTAAAGCAGTTATAGTGAAAGACGACATTTTAATTAATTCTCATTTACTAATATACACTTCTCATCAAAAAAATCGAAACACCTTGCAAGTTTACGTTTTGTCAGGATTATCAGAAAAATGTGTACATTTAGGAATAAATGTTAAATGTCGTTTAATAGTGAGTAATATGAGCTTATCAAATCTTAATGTTAATGTTCTAAATTTAAATGATTTTTTCATAGGTTTCGTATTTTGTTAAATGAGTCATTTTTATTCCGTATGGAGTATAAAGGAAATGGATAAAACAACACACGTAAATCAAAAAAAAAAGCTAAAAAACGTTTATTTAATAACTTGTATTCCCTCCCCGAGCTCTAATTACTGCTTCCATACGGTTCTTCATCGATCGGATGAGAGTCACGATCACATGCTGTGGTATATTGTCCCATTCCTCTTGGATTGCATCTTGCAGCTGGCTAAGTGTTTCTGGGGCAGGATCTCTTGCTCGAATTCGTCTCTTTAATTCATCCCACAGATATTCAATGGGATTCATGTCCGGGCTTCTTGCTGGCCATTCCATAATAGAGATATCGACTTCGTTAAGATAATCTCGTACGACGCCCGCGGTGTGAGCCCTAGCATTGTCGTGCATGAATATGAAGCCGTTGCCAATAAAATGTGCATAGGGCATCACATGAGGCTCGAGACACTCTTCGACGTACCGATGACAGTTTAGTGCAGGCAGACGTGGCCCAGACACGAAAGCAAGCTCTGTCTTACCGTCGGCGCTGATTCCTCCCCAAACCGTCCACGAACCGCCACCATAGCTGACCTTTTCTTCAATGCAGCATTGTGCATAGCGTTCTCCGTCTCTTCTGTAGACCTTGTTCCTTCCGTCGTTACCATACAGCATAATTTTACACTCATCAGAAAAGAGAACTTTGCTCCACTGTAGGTATGACCAATTTAGGTGCTCACGTGCAAAGTTAAGGCGTGCTCTTCGATGGTCTGCAGTTAATTTCGTCCCATTTGCTGGCTTATGCGGTACCAGTCCACGATCCTTCAACCTTCTTCTAATTGTAGAGTCACTTACAGCCACCCTTCGTACAACACGAAGCCGCTGCTGCAGTTGAAAAGCGTTAAGGCGTCGATTTCTTAAAGAAGTTGTTACAATAAATCGATCATCTCGCTCAGAAGTGACCCGATTCCTGCCAGATCCTGAACGGCGCGTGAACAAACCAGTCTCCCGATAACGTTTATAGACTCTATGAACAGATGACAGGCTTAGATGCAGTCTTGCAGCCACAACACGCCGACTAAGGCCAGAATCCAGCAATGCCACAACTTGGGCGGCTTCTGTGGGCGAAGTATCCATACGTTTTAGAAAAAAAACCTGTCAGGGTGGGCACAGCAATCAAACACGATATCCAGATGCGTACTGATCTATATTATATTACTAGCTGGTACCCGCGACTTCGTCTGCGTACTTTTAATTTGAATATTAAGGATTATATAAAAGGAACGGTATAGCATGTGATTAAAAGAGAGTAAGTAGGTATATTTAAAAAAAAAAAAAAATATCTGTTTACAGTCGTTATAAAGTACCTATGTATTCCATTGAGTGGCAGAAATTACCTAGGAATATTTATCGGTCCCTTATGTCCAAGACACTTACAGGGGTCAGCGTCACGTTGTGTACAAAAATATTTTAAAATGACCTAATTTAAAACTTTTTTGTACACAACGTTTGCTATTTTGTTATTATTTGTTAAAATGTAGAAATTGTTTGGACTCGACACTCGCGAGCAGGCCACGTATACACCACGTGCGCTCCCCCACCACAAGACAGCGCCGTTGACTGCCGCCACACTTCGGCGAATGTGCGCGACGACGAACGACGACCGACGGCAGTGGCGGCGATGCAGAGTATTCGTTAAAAGGAACTTTATCTACAAAAGCCAATTTTTTTTAACTTGATACACCCAAAACTACTAAATATCATGTTCCTAAGTTCAGTGGTTAATATTTTGTATACAAAAAGTTTGGCTTCGTAGTTCCCGTTCCGAATCCGTTCCGTTCCGTTCGAATTTCGGAAAATCCGTTTGTTGAAAAACTCTGCACATCCTAAGAGACCTACGTACCAAGTTTCATGGTTTTATCTTCAAAAATGACGAATACCCATACAAACATTCAACCCGTATTTCACCCCCATACTGGTAAAAATTTCAAAATGCTTGAACAAACGATTTTTTGTTTGTTATTTAGTGCCTAAACACAAAATTTAATATTTTTATCTTGAAAAATGACGAACCTCATAAAAAATTTCAACACCTATTTCATCCCCTCAAAGATCGAATTTTCAAAAACGCTTTAACAAATTGTTTTTTTATTTCTTATCAAGTTCCTAAATATAAAGTTTCGTGGTTTTATCCCCAAAAATGACGAACTCCCATACAAACTTTCAACCCTCATTTCACCCCCTCACTGGTCGAAATTTCAGCAACGCTAGAACAAATGTTTAATTATTTTTTATCAAGTGCTTAAATATAAAGTTTCATGGATTTATATTTTAAAATTAAAATATCCCATACAAACTTTCAACCCCTATTTCAATCTCTTCGTCCCTTCTTTTCGCAATAAAAGGTATCCTATTTTCTTTCTCAGGGTCTAAAGATTGTCTGTGCCAAATTTAATCAAAATCGGTTGAGAGGTTTAAGCGGGAAAGCGTAACAGACAGACAGACAGACAGAGTTACTTTCGCATTTATAATATTAGTAAGGATTATTTTCCCTCGTTAAATAGTAAACAAACTAAGTGTAGGTGTTATAATTTCGTTGACGAACTGATTACCTATCCGTTTCTTTGTCTAAAATGAGTATTACCTTATTACTATGATTGATTACTGGGCTTAAAGTTCGTATAAATGTCTATCGAATTACCTCCTCAAGTTTAAAGCGTAGCTAGTCATGTAGTACTATATTAATTATGTGGTGTAAGTAATTAGATTTTATCTGTATGTAATGTAACAGTCAGTTGAATAAAAAAACTTATACAAATCAGATCAATTAATTGGCGTAATGTGATTCTAGAAAGAGTTTTAATGTTAATAGATAGCTAGCTATAGCTATGTGTAGGTTCCTGTAGGAATGAGATATAACTGTTTAATAAAGACAGTTGCATCAAAATTTTATCATAAATTCCCTAAATTATGGCGCCTACCTACCCTCTAAGTTAGAAAAGTGATCAAGTACTAACTTGAGGTCACTCAGTTTAAAAAAAAACATCGAAATCATTCCAGTAGCTATGGCGTCATGCGCTTCTTGACACGATCACGAAATCTAGATTTCCGCGGGAATGAGGTATTTTCCCGCCATAAAAAGTAGCCTGTGTCCGTGCCTAAGATCCTATCTTTAAATTAACCAAGTCTTATAAAATTCCGTTCAGACGTTAAGGCGTGAATGAGGCAAACTTTTAAAACAAACAATTAAAAATCACTAACCTAGTTTTCTGTCTACTGCCTACGCCTTAAGTACGATAGCATAAATATTAATAGGCCATATCCTTTTCTAGATTACTATCTATCAGCTAACTAAATTTCATCAAAATCCGTTGAGCCGTTTAGGCATGATAGACAAAACTCCCAGCAAAAACCATAAAAAAATCACTAACTCAATTCAGTTTTCTGCCTACTTCCTACCCCCTAAGTACGATGACGTGATCAATTTGATCGTACAACCGTTTTTAGATAACCAACTATTACCTTACTAAATTTCATTAAAATCCGTTCAGCCGTTTAGACGTGAAAGAGCAAAAGTCCCAACAAAAACGACTACAAATCACTAAATCAATTTAGTTATCTGCCAACTGCCTACCCCCTAAGAACGATGGCGTGATTATTTATAGCCTATGACCATTTCTAGGTTATCATCTATCACCATACCAAATTTCATCAAAATCCGTTGAGCCGTTTAGGCGTGAAAGAGTAACAGACAGACAGACAGACAGACAGAGTTACTTTCGCATTTATAATATTAGTATGGATTCAATGGGATGGTACATGCACAATCAATATTTACGAACTACCTCACATCTCCCTCCGTAATAATTAACAAACATATTTGGCATTTAACCCAAACAATATTTATATAATTATAGATATATACCATTTTTCCTAATAGTAATCATGACATACAATATCATTAAAGATTATACATAATATACAAAGACATGCAATATTGATTGTAGTACCTACACTATCCTTCATAAAACAACCAATAAGTATTGACCTCGATAAATTCTTACGGTGTCATAATTAGGTAGGTACAATGATTGTATTTTTTTTTTACAAATGTATACAAAGGTATTTAGTTATTATGATTCAAATATATTACAGAATTATGTTATACAATTATTCTAGTTAGAAGTTTATTATACTAACTCATCTATAAATTTATTTTCTGTATACAATGATTATTATATTTCGATCATTGTCTTCTTTATATATTCATTTTTCTTATGTAAGTAAATAGTAATTCTCTATTATTGACCAGGCTTCTTACTCGTAGCCCCATCTATTCGGAGGCCTCACTGTCCTGCCAGAAGAAGTTACATAATTATTATTCAATCTATTAATATTACATTCCATTTGTTGATTACGATCGTT